>NC_072872.1:7060060-7259981 GCF_028858705.1 Grus americana | reverse complement strand
ACACAGCTTGCATGGATTTTAACCATAATTTAATTAAAAATAGCTCCAAAACCTTTTGACAAGGCACCTCAATTAGGGATCCTTCTAGTTCTCTGTCTCGCTTCATTCCCGGCTTAATTTCCATCCTTACAGTATTCACATGCGGATCACATTCATCATATCCTATTCGCAATAGGAAAAAAATCCAGTAAAATACATTTTTACAGTGACTGATGGTACTTAAACCATCTGCTTAACTGCAGTTCAGTGTTTTATTGTCCATTAAACCAAGAGATAGGAGATTAAAATGATGCTGTTTAACTTGAGTAAAAAGACAAAGTTAGTATCATAACTAAATTTCCAAATAAAATACTACAGAGCAATACTAATAACATTTAAAAAGCCCTCAAAGCTATTAGAAAATGCATGATGAGTAAATTTAAACATTTTTGTTGTAATAAAAAGTCACATATGTTTTGTCAGAAGTCCTGTAGAAAGAAAAGAATGACCACTTTTCTTTCTGATCCCTTACTAGAGTTCATCACGGATCACTGCCCAAGATTCAAGAGTCAACTCTGACTCCTCTGGTTCCTAGTTAGTGTGGTGGTGGTATGTTTTTGAAGGCTTACGGTATTAAGTGTAAAAAAGGCTAAAAGTCATTAGGAAAGAGGAAATCCATTTTGATCATAATTGGAATTGCATTTTTAAGATTCATCTGGAAAGACCTCTATGATCTTTGAATGTGATAAACTGATCCAAATCCTACCCCCACCTCTCTCCAGAAGTAAAGATTTTTTTGGTCCAGCCTTCTGAGTCTAGAGGCAGCAGTCTTAAGGTAAATCATTATCCAAGAGCAGCTCTGATGCAAAAAGCTTCACTCCCTTTTGTAGATTTATTCTTGACCACAGACTGTTGTTCTTGTGAATTCTCATGGTGCCCTCAGTCAACTTTCTCCCTGGCTCCAGCTTCTTTGCAGGTCTTGCAGATCCTTCATGCTCTTTAGATGTATCTGACTACCACTGAATAGTATTCAATTTCATTAATAACCATTTGAAGACTTTCTGAAGAAGGTTTTCCAGCTTCAATGAGGAATGCATTACACCTATCATGCCTGTGTGTTATGAAGCTGTGTTGCATTTTGTGGAGGCCTCTGTGTTGCTGCTACCAGTAGCAGTAACATCCTTGAGCTATAAAGTCTGTGTGTTATTCACATGTGTTCTCCCCACAATGTGCCAAGTAAAACGGGAAAACTGTACATCTCCCAGAAAATCCTCCCGCCACCACTTGATGTAAGATTTTTCTTCATCCTCCTGGTCATTCTTATGGACTATATATAAATTATTGTCACTTTCAAGCAAAAATTATTCAAAATGTAAACAGTAGATTTTCCCCATTTACAACAGAAGCTTATACTTCTGTTGGCTCCCAAATTCCTAGTTTGATATATTTTACAGGTCAGTTTCATAGGAAAAAAGGGAAAGCTTCTGTGTGTTTCAAAACAATACTAACAACAAAAGCCAAATTTACACAAATAACAAAATTATGTACTCAAAACAGAAAGAAGTTACTATAGTAACATTTCCTGTAATGATTAACAAACTCTAAGAACTCTACAAATTCAACTACATTAAATGCTATTGGAGAGAAATGTCAAAATACCTAAGTAATATACTTTACAAGCCAGGCAACAGACACCAATATAGTTAGTGTTCTGCACTTAAAATTAGAAGCCCATAAATAATTCAGCCATTTAAGTTTTCTCTTACTTGGTAGATTACACTCAGGACTGAAAAATTCCCACACAGATGCTTACTGCTGCAATACAAGAGCAAGCACAATATATTTACTTTTCTTCCTGAGGAACAGCATTTGTGTGCAATTAGAGGGCACTTATTTCTTATATAAGATAGGTCACAAATAAAAGTTGCAATTTTAATTTAGGTCTTAAGACTCAGATTTCTAGTTTAATATTCTACAGAGTTGCAGAAGACATAAGACTAATAAGTAAAACTTGCAATTTAGGAATATAAGCATACAAGGATGGGAAAGCTACTGATTATATTTAGCAGGAAGGGAAACTTATGCCAGATTAACTGCAACACATTTATAGAGGGTAAATAACTTCAATTAGCCTTTAACCTGAAAGTCTTACCACCACAGCAGTGGAGACAGTGTCACACAGGCAAATTTGTAGTAGCACAGATACCAACATTCCAATTCTAAAATTTATATTCAGTTAAAAAAAAGCCAAAGCTACAATCTCCATAATCTAACTTAAAAAAAACCACACAGGTAAGCATAATGTAAGTGAAAAGTAGTTACCAATGACCAAAATGCTTACTTATATTACCAACACGGGTAGGAAACCTGGTTTGAAGCCAGGACATCTCATTATCCTCGGCACAATGTAAACAACAAAAAGGTGATGCATCACAGAAAAATCTTACATTCCAGGTTTAAGACAAGAGCATGATAAATACAGATGGAGATAAGAAAATCGTGAAACTATAACTGGGCAGTGAATCTCAATAACATCAACATCCCATCAGTTATCAGGTCTTAGACAGCAACATGAAATGAAAGTTGTAAGGAAGACAAAATTAACTCCTCCCAAACAAGAATGGTAGCATGAAAGAAACAGCAAAATGAACATTTAAAAATTGAAGTAGCGTGGTAAGATCGTCATTATGAGTCAGTTGTAGCTATGCATTAACATTTCAACAGCAAAGCATTCAACTAGATGTTAAACGTCAGACTGCCTCTTATGTTATACTCAGTAAAGCATAAAAGCATTCTTAAATAAAACAAACAGTGAACTTGCAGTCTTTAACTTGAGAAACCAAGTGAAAAAATATATTGGTACAGCTCTAGAAAAAGCCTTCCTGCTTCCTGTACACAGCTAACAGTAGCCATGGTTTTGTAGTTCTTTTTTCAGCACATAATGGTTAAATACCATAAAAACAGGCACTGGGATAAGAATAGACTTCATATACTGAAACAATCAAAAAAAGGTTGTCTTGGTACTTCCCTGAATGCTGTTAAGCTATCCTATATGCAGTGAGTAATCTAAAATGTTCTTAGCTGTGCCACACACAACTCAGATGACTAACACTAGGAGAAAAATGTTTATGGTATATGTGTTCACATTACCATTATTCTTCCATTTAACTCAAGCTTCGACACAGAAAAAAATTTTAGTCAGCATTAGGCTCTTGTTTCCTTGTGTTTCAACTTGAAAAGATTTGGAAAAGCTTTTAAGTCAAAATCTTTTCTCCTCATTGCCTGCATTTCAAAGAAAATTCTAGTAATTAAAAAAGCTTTCCAAGTATTTTTTGTCTCCTGAATATATTTCCCAACACTTTTAGAAATTTAGCTTAAGATTTACCTGACATTTTAGATCCTCCTAACAGCACTGTCCTAATCATATCACAAAACAGCACAACCACCTAAATCTCTCCATTACTTTTTAAGAAAAGATATTTAATATTAAAGCTTTCAGCCAAAAAACAGGTTAAAAAATCAGAATTCAAATCAGCATAAATGTTGACCAAGTACCACCAGTTGCAAATAAGAGTTTCTTATACAAATAAACAATACAAATCCAAGTCTTCTCTCTCTCTCAAAAACTCTGCAAAACAGAAAAGAAACCCTGCAGTCTGTGATGCTTATGATCTACCACAAACTGAAGCAAGTTGCATTATAGCAGCACTAGGTAGCTAACATAATGAAAAATAACACTTAGGCTTAAGGGAGAATACAAAACAAGGGATGTCTGACAAAATTAAAGACAGCCTTCACTATATGAATCATTTTGCAAACACCAGGTATTTTAAAACACTGGCTTCTTATGTAGTGAATGTCTTCTCTGAAGAATGTTAACAATGAAGGTCTGAACAGCAGGCTTCAAAGTAAAAACATAATCATGCAGTTTTCTCTCCTCCTCTGAACCTCTTTCGTGTTGTTACAGCCACTGCTGCCTGCCTGTTTCTACACCTCCTGTAGACTTCCTGGGACTATGAAAATATTATGTGCATATTTTTCACTGTTCAACTAGGTATTAAAAATGTAATCCCAATAAGGCAGTGTTCCTGACTTAATTGTTTTATTGCTCAAGTGTCAATAAACATAACATCATTTTTGTGATGGTTTTCTACGATGAAGACAGAAGTAGCCCAATTACCAAGTAACAGAAGCTTTTAAAAAAAACTACAATTGCAATAACATTTTATGCCTGCAAAACCACTGAAATGCAAGTCATCTATTCCACCATGAACTAAAAACTTCCCTCACACCAGCAGTAATAAAGAAAACCTGAACATAATAACCAGAGAATCACTTTAAATAACCACACTGCTTTCAAGCTGCATCCTTAAAAAAAAGGACCTGATCCTACTCACGCCTACTCATGTTACTAAACTCCCTTATGTACCTGAATAATCCTACTGATTCAAAAAATTACATAATTTGTAAATTCAGTCCTTTTTTTTTTTTCCCCTCCTTTTCTTTAAATGTACTACAAGTAGACTACAAATGCTTCACGTATCTGAAGCACCTCACTTTCCATGCTTGTGTCTAAACCGGTTTCAGGACACTTTACTCGGGTGATTAACACAGCTGACAGACTACCAACCTTCCTGTCAAGGCAGAAAGGCTTCTAATCAACAAGGGAAATGACGTACTGCAATAGCATTCCAACAGGCTGTCTTTGCTAGTCCACACTTCCTTTTTCAACGGAGATTGAACTGTTTACTAATAGGAATACATGAAATGACAACCTAGAATAGTAAGACATGAATTCTGATACGGGAAATCTATGGAGTTCTTCACACCACAATTGCAGGCATGTTGCGTGTATGCTATGTAAACTTGATAGTAGCAGAACCTAGTGCATGAGTCTGCAGAATCTACAAATAGAAACCAAGGAATAAATGGTTTCACCAATGCTTTAATATGTTTTTTAAAATGTTCTTTAAATTTCATCACATATACTTTAAAAATGATACCCACAAGTTGTAACCACTCTTAGCGTTTGGAAGCAAGCCAGATTTTTGGTCATAAAATAAAGCTTGTATCCATTATGTTATGTCACCTGGAGAAAGCACAATAGCTTTTACATTTATGGAATTGAATGTCACTAGTTTTAATGTGGTTGTTACACATAAGCACTATTAATTAACTAAAAGAATCTATTCTTTTCGAACACGTATAAACAGAAGTAATTATTTTTACCAGATCCCAGTCTATGCTGCGGAAAAATGTATGAGACTTGATATCAGAAAATCCTGTCTGCGGCTGACAACCAAGCCTTTCTTTGGGATCCTGCAGAAAACACAGAAACTCGTATTACATACTCTAAGCCAGTTACAGCCCATGTTTGTCAAAAGCCCACATACGACTCCAGCATTCCCTGTTACTACACAAACTGCTGCTAAGATACGCATATTATGGCTATCGAGGGATTTTCATTCTTTTTTTTTTTTTTGATGAAGTTTGTTTGAAATCTCATTTTTAAATTATATTTTACAACTTCTTAAAATAAAATAAAAAAATCTAGATTTATTTAGTAATGTATAATTCATATCCTTCTTTTCTCCACTAAAAAATGATAATGGTTTTAGGGGTTTCAATCAGCTTAATTAAATGAGTAGGAAGTATTACAGAAAATAGTTTATAAACAAGCCTATAGTTATTTTTTTCCACTAGGGGCAGGCTTTTAAATCAAGTCTGTGCTGTGGAATTCCCTCAGTGAATTAGCAACTAAGTGGGGTTTTTTAACATACAGGATACCAAGGTTTTATAGATTTTCTTAACAGTAAGCAGATTAACGTCTTAACTGTATTGCTTTCAACAGGAAGCTCTGACTTCCAGATCTTAGATGCTAAAAATAAGAGAATGTTATTTACCTTGTTTAAAAATCCTTTTAACACATGGGAAGCCTTGACAGAAAGAAACCTTGGAATCCGGATTGGCTTCTCAAGAATAACTGTTACAGGTTTAAAAACAGCAATATTGTTTTTTGTTTTATGACATTGACCATGATTTCAATACAAACACTATATTATTTAAATATGTTACCATTTGGAAGATGGGAACATACAGTAATTATTTAAAATAATGCAAACAAAAGGAGTTACAGTAAATCAAGGCACTGTTATACTGACATTTCAAGATCTCTTAAAGGAAAAGTTAGCTTCATTATCTTTTTCTATTGTTCGTAGTATAAACAGGGAATAAAACTTTGTCAGTGTCCTCAGTATATGGAAAAGTGTGATTTTAAATAGTAATTGATTTAACATTAGGCTTGTCAAGAAGACCATGGCAGATTCTGTTACATAATTGCAGTAACTAGTTTAAAAAATGGTTCTGCATATTAGGGAGTTGGCAACTTCGCAATTCCCCAAACCGTTACAGAGTTTCTGTTGTAATAAATATGGCAAGTATCACTACTTTTGTTTAGAAAAATTCATAGATCACTATTCCTGAAAGGTAAAACTGTAAAAAAAAAAAAGTTAATTTCATCAGAAGTAAAAAAAAAAAAAATTATAATAAAAAAAAATTTAAGTTATCTGGAGCAAAACTACAGGTTGATGTTTCTGTCAAGAAAAATCCTCCTATCCTCTCACGTAGCACTGAATTTTAAAATTAATTCCTGGCCTGTGGACTGCCTTTTAACAACAGTACCATTCCATACTATTTCTGTCTGTTATTTCTGAACTGTGGATATTTAAAAAAAATATTTTATAGTCTGAAGAAGATTTCCTAATTCCAGACCATTTTATCTGAGTTCAACAAAATAAATTCCTGGGATGAAGAACTGGAAATACTGGGACTCTATCTACAGTAGATCTACAGGCAGCTATGGGATAATGGAAAAGGAAAACCTAACTGTCCTAGTGGAACTGCTATTTTTCATTATTTCTCCCCCCCCCCCCCCCCCCCGAGAAAGAAAAAGAAAAAATCAAAATTACTATACCTTGGAAGAGGTAATCTTCAGTGTTCATGTCTGGATTGTCAGTAATAATATCAAACGGAGACCTTCCCGCCATCATTTCAAACATCAACACGCCAAGAGCCCACCAGTCCACGCTGAACCCTGTAAATATTTGCAGAGCAGATTTTCAGCTAGGACTCTTTGAATTTAGGTGTTCTCTCTCATATAAATGAAAATTAATGGCCTGGTTCTACAAAGTACTGAAATTCTCTACTTTCACTGAAGCCACAGACATATCATGACTTACACTATCACTGGATGAGACTTGAGAGAGTTCAAGGAGCAGTTTTGCTAAAGTATCATTATAAGTTATTTTTCAGGGAAAGTATGATTTCAAAGAAACTGAAATGAGTGATTGCAAGAGAAAAACAAAAATAACCTTATTTCAGAAAAAATAAACTGTACAACATACATGAAATTTTCTCAACATATAATGGCACAACAATGTGGAAATTAAAAAACTGTATTTGAACCAACCTACAACTAGAATTTTGCTTTGTGATTTATTATAACTACAAATTGTTTAGTCACAGCTTACCATATTCTTCTCCTCTGAGGATCTCTGGTGCAATATAATTTGGTGTCCCACAGAAAGTGCTTGTAGTGTCACCAGGGCCCAAACCTTCCTACATGCATAAATCATTTCATAAATTAAAAGCTGACCACCTTTTCTGAGAATTTCCCTTAATTAGGCTTATAAAGCCAAGTTACTTAGGGAGTCTAAAGACCCTCCTATCAAAAAAAGGCAATGCTAGAGCAAAATAAATACCCATAGTGCTCAAAGCTGGCTTCTGACTTTACAGCTTATCTTCAGCAAATTAATTTATTAAAACTGAGACATGACACATTTGTAACAACATTTTAATTACTATTTACAGATACACTTAAAAAAATTCAGATCAGAAGCAATTCAGAAGTCCTTTTCAAATAGATTGGGGAAAAACACTTCTATTTTTAGAATGAACAAATCAAACTTTTTACGTAACTGCTGCATTCCAAGTGAAGCCTCACAACCTGTGCACTTTGATAGCGGAGAAACATTCTAGTCCAGCATTCTTAGAAATTGGTGCAATACCTATTCTATGGAGGGAATGAGACAAGCTTTCCTCATTACATCACCATAACACGCCTTAACCATGTTCTGAAATAAGTTAAATCAAAATTAGTATTATACACTCTATTCTTGGACTTTTAAAAAAACAACACAATGCCAGTTGCAATTTTGGCTTCAGAAACTTATTGTCACCAAGAAATACATGGGACTCTAATCTCATTTCACAGGCTATCCAGAAACAGTGTGGCAATAACAAGGAGACTTGAGGTCAAATCAACAGCTCTAGGGGGATAGCAGATTTTTTTGTCAGATTACAACTGCTTCAGTCATGTCTGTTATTCCAACTTTATAAACATAAGTTTTAAATTTAGTATCTTCTACACCGGTATTTTCTACTGACATTTTCTTGCTTTCCTCTGCATCACGTTAAGTCCACTTTACCAGGTGCTTTGAAAGCAATGCTCTCTGAATTGCCTCTCAGCGCCAAAGATTGCAGCATAAGAACTGAGATACTAGAGAGCCCCCGTTGGTTAAAAATCTGTCCAGCCACAGAGAATGATGAATGCAATTCATATTCACAGCAGTACAGTTACCAAGAGATGGAAAAGACCCTTTTAAAAACATACTTGTGTTAAAGATAAATTTTCTAACTGAGGTCACGAAGGAACGTAAACAGATAAAAGAAATTAATTTGGCAACAGGTCAAACTTCTTTTGTCCCCCAAAATGACCCACATAACTTTGTGAAATAAACAAAGGAAAAAAATTACAAGTGTAGTTCTGTTCTTCAACAGTCATTTTTCAGAATGAAGCTCCTGTGCCACAACCAAATTCTGGGCTCAGTAACACTAGCGTTAAGATAAGGATAAATTTTCTAAGTTTTCTCTTAATATCACTGGATGCAGTATTTGACTTAAAAGCATAACCAGAGACATATACTACTGAATGACAAGGTGACACAAGAAAGGTAAGAAAAATCCTACCTTGCACATGCCATAATCCGTTAATTTGATATGACCCTCTGCATCTAAAAGAACATTGTCTAGTTTTAAATCTCTGTAGATTATGCCTCTTTCATGTAGGAAGTTTAGCGCAATACAAATTTCAGCAGCATAAAACCTGAAATCAAAAAGTAGAAAATTCATATTGCCATTAAGGTTGTACAAAAGCTGGTGCAATTAAAAAAATCTGTTCTTAAAGTATCACTTTACAGTCAGCTTTCATCTATCAACAGTATACCAAAATCAAGCTATGTTTATTCCTAAGGACATTGAGCTCATATATTGTAAAACCATTCTTTAAATTAAATATGGGAAATTATTTTTTTATTCTACCAATTAAGAAAATATTTATTCTTTATCCTACACTTTTTTGTGAGAATTCCAAGTATGACATAGAAGTTCTGTACTTTCAGCTTATTAAGTGTTACAATGAGACTTTCTGTAGTGCAAAGCCACGCAAAACAGGTATTTCGTCTTTCCCTACCAACACTATATTAATTCAACGTAAGACCAAAATAAGTAGAATAGTTATATCTTCTATCAACAGAAGAAAGCAGCATTACCTAAATATGAAGCAATAAACAAAAGTAAATAGGAATAACTGTTACTACTTATCAAAGCTTGCTTTCTTTAAAAAAAATACAGAGCCTTCAAAAAAATAAAATTAACATTTCTTTCCAGGGCATTCTAAACTTAAGAATCAATCTTTCATTCTGTCTTTACTGTTTATATATTTTTATGGAATAAAGTTTGGAAAGCATTTCATACAACATTAAACAACTACAAGAAAACCACTATAACTGTGTTAGTAAAATACCTTGCATGTTCTTCAGGAAGTTTCCTTTGCCGTTGCATATGAAACATAAGATCTCCCCCATTTACATACTCTATGACAAGAAACAATCTGAAAGTATATAATACAATTAATGGATTCCAAGGAAACATTCAAAAAGAAAAATTATTCTTATCCTTCCAATTTGAGCCATTTTCACTTCCTCTCTTGAATTAGACTTCTAGAACGCTTATAGTTACATAAACTATTTAAGAGAAAAAAGACAGTACTTATTTGATCCATATAATGCAGGATCATATGCTTTATTTAAATGCCAGACTAAATGTAAAGGAGAGGCAGCTGCAAACAACAGGCTACTATTTGGTGTGAAATCTGCAGAACTATTTAAAGAGTACAAAAGACAATAGCATTGGCCTAATGTAATGAGGTACTTGGCGACAGATGTAAAAAAACCCTCCTAAGCATACAATGATATACAGACATCTTTGAAAATTACTTAGAAATAACAGCAAAATCATGGAAGCGTGCTAGAAGATGACACATGGCAAAAATGAAAGTTTATCCAAAAAAGGTAAAATTATTATTCATTTGAAAAAGACATAATAATGACAATGTAGTTACATGACTACCTCTTATTCATAGATGCTGATTCTTTTGACTTTTATGGAACAAAATTCCACAGTATAAAATTTGCTCAGTGAGTACACCGCTTTGAATAACAACATCCAATTGACTGAAAAAAATATTAGCCTGTCTGAAATGAGTTGATTATTTAAAATAAAGGTTTAAAGATTAAAAAATACTTTAAAAGATGCATGAATTTAAATTCAAACCTTTCTTATTAAATCTGGCATAGATTTACAGATGTAATAATTATTGAATTGTTACTCTGCTTGACTAAATATTGTTCTTTTTTAATAGCCAAGCTGCAGCATCAAATCTGAAGAGCTTTGTAGATGAATCATAGTTTATACACACCTAACTCAACAAGGTTTCTGCACAGGCAAAATCTGAAAATTCTCATTTGTATTTTTGATACAGTTTTGCCACTCAAAGGTCACCATCTTTTAAAAAGTACTTCATCATTAACAATAATTAATGTTTTTCTGACAATATTACAGAGATCGGTATGTTTTGTGATATTAATTAAAAATATAACTACGAAGCTTGCTGTTTGTGCTGCTTCTGTTCCCAAAAAGCTCAAACAGATCTACTGAAAGCAAGATGCTGTAAGACTCATTTAGAGGAATGCAACCCACATTTACTTTCAAAAAAATGTTAAGTTTTATTCGAACAGCATACGACACAATAATATTTCTTCCAATTAAAGTTACATTATCTAGCATATTATTAATATACACAAACAAAATTATTTCTATTAAACCCTACGATTATCAGTGAACTCTTCTTGATACACTGTTAAGAAACATACTGTCATTCCTAGCAGGAAAAAAAAAAGTTCTGTTTTATTTGTATGGATAGACTGAGACTAAAGAATTTGAGGACTGACTGACTCAATTCACATATATCCATTATTTATCAGAGATGAAAACTAAATTTGGTGAGCCGGCAGAACAGGTAATGAAATCCCACCCTCCCCTGACTTTACCAAGACCTTCGTCTGTAGAGAAACGTGAATTAAAAGAGAGTGTAATGGACCCGCTTCTGTTCCTCTCTACATAGCATATTCACTAAGTGGAAGATCTGAGCACAGAAAGGCTGCACCGTCAAGGTTTATTAGTTCCTCTGCAGAACAACTTTTTGAAACAGTCTTCTCAAAAGAAATGAGAAAAGTCAATAGGGGAAAGAAACATAGGTGGAACCAGCCGTATAAAGAGACTTCTATTACAGTTTGCAGGAAAGGTTTCATCCTTGGGAAAATATGATCCAGGCAATGCTGCCAAGGTCAGAGAGACCTACAGGATAGAAACACGCTGAGTGAGGGTTTCTTATGAAGGTTGCAGCTGTCCCAGGAGGCAGTATTTCCTTATGCGCCTAATTTTCCATGAGCTGAAAACTCCTTTCCATATATCCACACACACTGGAAAACATTCCATTTGGAAAATACATGCTCCAGTCTCTCAGACCACTCTAATTGGTAACAATTAAAGATGTCTTTTTTCCTTTGAAAAGGATTCTTCATTTGAAACACTCAACATGTTAAAAAATTAAAAGGTAAACCAGGAAAAATCATTGGACACAACCCAGTTTGCAAGTCTTTCAGTGGCCTCCCCACAAGTATATAAACACTAAACTAAAATTGAAGAAACAATAAATAAAATAGATAACAATGCCATGAATATTTTATTACAGCCTTCCTGGTATTTTTTGCTTCCAACTTTCCTATCCTATTTAAAAGCTTCCAATGTTTTAACATCATTCAGAACCTGCACTTTAAAGTTCCTTGCGTCATGTTCAAGCACCTAAGCGTGTGAATACTGGTAGTCCTTGCTGCTTCCAGAAGGACATACTCAAACACCAATGGTTTTGCAGGATGGAAGTTTCAGATTGTTGCCATCCTTGTAATATACTTATCTGGCAATTCTGGACAAGCCTAAGTCACATATTTTATTACAATAATAAAACAAGCATCACTAGTATCCGAAACAATGTAAACAGCTACATTTAGCATCAATTAACATCTTTACATACATATTTTAAATTATATTTAAGAGAAAGAACATGTTCTTTCGCAACTCTTTTCCTCCCCCTATTAGTACACTTATACACAAACTGCTCTCATATTACAACTTGTTTTCTTTGGGCCAGTTAACACAACGTGATGTTGATGAATTTATTTAACTTGAAATCAGTTTCATGCTTCTCTTTGTTCCTGTAATGAGGTCATAATTGTGATTTTATAATATTACAGCTATAACTAAATTGAGAATTCATGACATTATAGTTATATCCATGGCAAATGGCTGAAGTTATAAACAAAAAGCTATAGTTTCACTAAAGGAGAAGCTAGGCTGGAAAAAAAGGACTCCTAAAGATACAACAGGAAAACAGAAAGCTTTGAGTATGTTCAGCATGTATTTTTTTCTATTTCTGCTCCTCAGCTATGTCAGTGTAATTACCAAAGTGGCAAGCAAAGGATCTTTCTATTGCTGACTTCAGCCTTTTTCTTCTTTCCAGTATTTGTAAGAAACCTCATTCTCAATACTTCGCCTGCCCAACTACTTGAATTTTTATAGTAGATGTTCAATACTACTTAGTATTTGGTGAGGTGTTTGTGAGTGTTGGTTTAACTTAAAAGGCCTTTTACAGTTTGTTAGTTGTCTAGATTTTTTTTTTTTTTTCTGTCTACAAGACAAATTTGTTTTGGTCAAATCCTTAGTCACTTTTGGAGATCATTCTTTCTCCCTGCTCCAAAATACTCCCTAGTCTATGTACCTTCAGAACACTCTTCATACAAATTCTTTGCTTCCTTTATCTCCGCTATGTTTTCCCTGCTAAGAAACTGCTATTTCCTATGACCATAGCCATTAAGGGGCTGAAAGTTGGGAGATTGTAGAAATAGTATAGTGCATGGCTTCATATTTTAAAAATTGATAAGGCGCATTGTAATGAACAGGTGATTATTCTTAAGGATGACTAGATAATCCATGAAAATGTCTTAAAACTGTTTGTGCTCTACATTGCATGCCATTCAAGTAAGCCAGATAGAATTACTTTTATCTTCTGATTATGATACATAAGGCAGCAGGCATTATAAAAGTGTAACAGTAAAGAGATGCCTGTGAAAACAAAACAAAAAACCCCAACGAATCACCCTCCCATCCCTCATACAAATTCCCCAGTGACATACATAAGCATGGGCATGCAAGTCCTTGATTTCTTTCATATTCCAATTGCAAAATAAGTAAAAAAATCCACTTGGGATTGTGCACACAAGGACAAAAAATTAGTATTTCAAAGTAGCTAAGAGTTTATTAAGCACTTTTTTCAAATAAAATCACGTATTTCATCAGTATGTGCTAAGGGCTCATAAGCCTCAGATAAAGAAAAAAAACAAACTTCAGACACATGTAGGTTTTTAAGTTATTGTTAAAAACTATTATTACTGAGCAGCCCAACTCTTATGCTATTTTGAAGAACAGAGAACTACAGTTTGGCCCTGTGAAAACTGATTTGGCCCTATTCAGCAGATTCAGGTTTTATAAACTCTCTCTTACAAAGCTCTGTTTCACTCTGCTGCCATCCTCCTACTCCTGAAGCCACATGGCCTGTGCTCAGGAAGTCAGCGCACAGTTCCTCCTCTTTTTCATTCATCTTCTCCCTTCAGATCTGGACCTGAAATGTCCACACCACACTGGCTAAGCTACCCTGCTAAAACTGGCTTTGCTGCAGTAACGAATCCCTGACAATACTAATGCTTCCTTCTCAAAATTACTGTGTGATGGCAGTGGTTATGTTCGCTTTATGAGAAGCAGTTAGTACAATCATCAAGATTTTCAAAACAAAATAATTTCAGATCTTTCTTACCGACTTGTTGTTTGAAAGCATGAATGTAAACCAACTAGGAATGGGTTACTGGATGCCTGTTCAAACACATGTTTCTCTGTCTGTACCCAATCAATATCCTGAAATAGAGTAATTGAACAATCAGAACTCCTGCTGGATAACCACTGTGGGTATTCCCAGAAAAAAAAAAATTATGAACATCTATGCTCCCTTACATATACTGTCATTGTTATATATGTTCTTCAGAAAGACAAAACCCCCTAAAATCTGGAGGAAGTTATAAAACATTTTAAATCAATTATATATTCAGAAGTTTAACCATTTAGAAAGGTCTGCACAAAATTTAAGCCATTTAAAAACATCATACATGTGCAATATTTGATACATTGCTCATACTGGTTCATAGAAATAAATTCAGTTATCTTAGATAAAAGATTCTAAGGCTGCTGAAGTAACTCATGCCAGTAATACAAGCAATGTGAATCTCCAGTTTTTAAAAGGTTCAAATAAACTGAACTTCATTTGTTCATCTGAAACTCAAAATTAATTCAACAAAACTACCAAAAACCTATTAGTTTGTCCAACCAAAAGCCTTCTTATCACAGACTACCTTTAATACTCAACAGGGAGAAGTCCTGAATACCCAGTGAATACCATATAATAAAAACCTACCAAAATTTCAATGATACTAGCATAGTGCTGCAGAATTCAGATCTGTAATAACAAAGCATTCGATCATTTTTCATATAACCATATAAAATTTAAACCTTATGGACAGCTGGATTTAGCAGTAGATATTCACTCTTCCAAGCAATACACAGATCATGTTCCACCCTGCAAACACTCAGTACCCTGCCAACAAACTAGAAATATAACTGTTCTAAAAATTCTCCATTTCCAACAGATATTTCCAGCTTTCCAACCACTCTGCAGACAATCAAGACAGATACTAAGAAACCAGGCCTCCCTGTCAAGGACAGTGAAGCTAAAGTCTCAAAGGAAATAAAGAAATGTCACCATCAAATTAAATAAATCTGTAAGGTTTTGTGTTCAGACACTCCTGAAGATATAACACCTTGGAAGGTTAAATCTGGGTCCAAACATGAGCCAAAAATCCAATTTCAAATAAAACAATAAACATTTCTTTTTTGCTTTTACTGAACAAGCTTATCAGGGTCTTTAAACTAACCCTTTCAGTATTGTACATTAGTGTTATACTAGGGCACTACTAGTTAACAAGATTAAGCTTAGAAAAATGTAATAGCAGAAGACCAGGTATTTCATTTGCTTCATCTCATTTAGAAAAGAAATTTTCCTTCTCTCCAATATCAACCACTACCTGGAGAGCACTAGCTGATTTAAACATACTGATTTTTGCTATGTAATTAATTTACTTTCTCCATGAAACACTTAGTAAGTGACATTTCCATTACTTGCAATATCACATGCATTCACAGAATTCATTGAATTTCCTATCAATTCCCAGAATTTCATTATACAGCCTATCTTATAGAAAAGAAAAACCAATTAGCTCATCTTCTATGTAATTATGTATAAGAGCCACTATTCAAGAAAGACATTTCTCATCTACCTCATTCTCAGAAACAACTGTGTAACTCATTAAATAATACTTCCCTTTAGTTTCTATCTTGTTGGAAAAAGACATATTAAAAAGGCAACAGTAAACAAACTACACAACAGTCTAATCTTTGGTCATAAAAATAAACATCAACTAAATAAGCAAGCCAAAGTATTTTAGAAGAACTTTACAACTGTACTCTCCTAACCCTAGCCTCTGGAATAATGACAAAGATGGCAGCCAGAGAAACCAACTGAAACTACCAACACAAGTAGTACTTAAACCAACGTGTTTTGGGTTTTTTCCCAACAACCTACTTTCAAGAAATCCAGTCTTCCTAACAGCATAAAATGAATATAACGGCATCAGCTTAAAAACTGCATTCTATTTGAAAAAAAATCACTTTCTGTTGTAAGAACAGCTATATATAAGAAATTCCCTACAAGGTGAGACTGATTGTCCACCTCTTTTTTATTTTATCAGAGTTTGGGATTCAACCCACAAGGATGACACAGTACTAACTTTACTCTTCAAATATTTAATGGAGTCATACTTTACGTAGCCCGTCATACACACTGGCAGTCCTGCAGGAGCACGTCATACCGCAGCGTTCCACTAAAGCTGGTAGCCTGACAACACTTGCTATCCATCTGTCAGGTCTCAGCCTGTGCTACCAGGGCTGTGGTCTGAGCACTCCATTCCAGTTACCCCATCCCCTGTTGCATTACTTAACATGGCAGGTTCCAGCCAAATGGCATTGTAGGTGGTTCAAATCTGCCTTGCTTGCTGTGACTGATTCATCACATTTATGAACAAAATTAGAATGGATATAAACAATACCTTTTGAGAAGTGTGAATAATATAGGAAAATGTGAAGGGTTACTTGGGTTTTGGTTTGTTTTTTTTCTCCAAACTTGTGCATTTGAGATCCTGTATTAAAAAGATTTCAACAGGATTTTGAAAATAATCAAGAAATGCAGCACTCATTTCTGTGGCAGACAGTTTCTTTTTTTTTTTTACAAGCCAGTTAAACCACAGTGACCTCAAATGGTAGTAGCATAACTTTTTTAAAGCCATAGAAAAAATATTCCAGAGTATTGTGTCGCTTACACATAAGCTCTGTAATTGTGACTCTAAGAACAGAGTTTCAGCTCCTATTCTGAAATACAGACATGATAACTTGCAGATATATTAATTTCCCTTGGAAAACATCTTTGTTCTCTCAAAATTAAGTGCCCAAATTCCACCCTATTTATCTCATCACCTACAGACTAGCACATCCAGGTTGGAATATTTTTTACATGCATTCCACTAAGGCTATTAATAGCTAATTGTTATCAAAATAAGGGACACTTTTCTCCCAGATTTAATCTTGGTGATTCATGCAGACGGCTAATGACAAATGAGTTCAAAAGTCAGCAAAACTTCTACTACAGAGATGCTGTCTAAAACCTTAGCTGCTTTCTTAGTTGAATGTTTTTTGTTAAAGCATAGTAAGTTTTTACAATATATAAAGGAATGCAATTAACACAGACTTTTACCTCATCATCATGGACCAATTCTTTTTTCACTACTTTCATAGCATAAATCTGATCATTCTTTTTTAACCGAACTAAAAGAACTTTGGCATAACTTCCACGTCCAATAACTCTGATTAAATCAAAGTCCTGTAGTCCAAGCCCCTGAGAAATCTTAATTCCATCCATTCCATCAATGACTGGTTTGATATCCTGTATAAAAAGAAACAGATGCTAGAAACAGAAGACATTTTCATAACAAGCACCTATTAAAGCAAAGAGGTCTTTAACCACTGGCCAGAATTTGCTGAGTTTGCTTGCCATTGTCACTGGCACACAGATCTGAATGGTTGATTATAACACATTTGCTTAGAAACGTTTGGTTGGTATTGGTTTTGCTCTTACTAACAGTTACTGTGCTTTTCAAGGCAGCAGTTTGTTCAATGAATCATTTAAATATTTCCTGCTGGAAAACAGAAAGCGACGCCTTGAGAGATGAGGTTTTATTCAAATTCCTGAACCGTAGGCCATGTAGAATTATCTTTTGCACTAAGAGAAGTGCATCTTTCACACTGACAGATATTGTAGTACAAATTAATAAAGGCTGCCTAAAAAGACGACAGATAAGGAAATAATAATTTGCTAATGAATATACCTGTCTTGGTTTTAGTTTAGGCAACAACTGTCTGTATCAGGTTCACTACATTTTGATTTAAAATTGAGATTTCTAATAGGTGCCTGGGAACATACAGAAGCAGATGCCAATTTCTCAAATGTGAGAATTTGCAGGAAATATTCCACTATGAAGAATGTTATTTTTAAAATTCATTATTTAAAAAGATAAAATTTATCTTGACTGTTTGCTGGAATTAGATGTGAACATGTGAGAGTGAAGATGAAGCAGTTAAACTAGACAAATTCAGCATGTACTTTGACATTTCATGTTTTACCAATATATACAGTGCTTTGACACACTTCTGTGGCCTATTTTTATCTGACCTCATACTACTGTACTTGTAGACAGATCAGCATTCTGCTGAACTATGGAAAGTATTTATATAAAGAATCTTGATCTAGGATTGACTGCTATTAGAAGAGATTGCTCTGAGCTTAAAGATTCTAGTCAACAAAGCTCCCAGAATGCCACTTCCTCCCTGTAGGATATCTTAAACTATGTTAGCAAAGCTCAAAAGCCAGGTGGGAAAATCAGAGCAGCATAATTCAGGAGAGTTGAGCTCCTATCAAAATTTAAACACAAACAGTATCTACACCTGAGCACTAACGATAGCAGAAATTAGCAATTCTAGGTAGCAATTCTCTGACATGTTTTCAATTTATAGCCTTCCATCTCTGAATTTGAGACAAAATCTAATGACACGTGATTGAAAATAAGGCAAGCACTCAAGAGCAGGAACTACTCAAGTGTGAAATAATGGTAGTGACAAGTATTGTAGTGGAGGTAGAGGGGAAAAAAGGTGCAGGCTTGTTAAAAGTGCGATATCAAACTAACTGCTAGTGTTCTGCAGCGTGCATCCTATTTATTTTAAATATGCCAGAAGCATTTTTAAAAGAAATGTCTAAAAGCCCTTTAGAATTAAAGCATATTGGGATTTTTCAAACTGCTTTAAGGGAACAACATTCTTGGTACACAGAGATTGGGTCAGACCATCTACACAAGAGCTGAAAAACAGACTATAAGTGTATGCTTTTATTTCCACAGGAGCTGTCTATAAATTATTAGGTAGTATTTATATGAAACATCTCAGAGAGCTGAATGGTCAATGTATTATCAGACTGAACCAACTTTCATAATAATAGCCTGTAGAGGTAGCCTGAGGGTGATAAAGGGTGCACATCCATTACAGACAGCAGACAAGACAAAATGTCAACGGCACCATTTGTTGCAAGGACCAACAAAGTCAAACCCCGGACTGTAGGTCCAACACAAATGGAGAGGAGGAAAAAAAAAGCAAAGAAAAAAGTCTCTCACATCATGATTGGGATAAGAGCTGTATACAGAAGAAATCAGAAAAATCTAACAAACTTATTTAAAAAAATGATCAATTTTCAGAAAGAAAACCCAGCTTTTTTAAAAGGTAGCAGAAAAAACCAGGGCAAATAATTAGCTGTTTTATAAAACGATGTATGATTTAGAGTGTGTAAATGTGAATTACAAAAATATTTTTAAAACTTACCTCAGAATCATCTTTAATGTTGTCATGTTTCCGGTTTGAAGGAATGTAGGGAACTGGAAAAGAAATCAAACAAATAGTGCAGTTAAGACCTTCATTAGAAATAATTATAAAAACTGTTAAATGGAAAAATGATTTAGTAGCTTAGGGTCAGCAGTTTGCTTTAAATACTATGGAACAGTTGATCACATTTTTCCACTTTATTCTTGTAATCCTGACAGCAGATCCTAAGGCCACTGCAGAAACAACCAACTCTGAGACAGCAAGAAATCCCTCAATGAACCCTTGAGCTCATGATAGTACCTGAAAGGCCAGAATAATTTTGAAGAGCAGGTATGATAAATGGGCCCTTAAAACAGGTTAAACTATCAAAAACATTAACCTAGGAAGAGGACTCCAAATCGCACAAAATTAAGAAACAGCTGAAGTCTGAGGGTGCACTTATATTGGTATCATAGTTTGGATCTGAAGTGCAAGGGGTTTTGTTTGTTTTAAAAAGTAAATCTATTGTTACCAATTGCTCTGTGCTTAACTTCATACTCTAGAATGGTTTCAGAGCATATGCATTTAGGATGAAACCAAACCAGATACCATGCTTCAGAAGTACATTTATTGTAATTGAGTCCCTAATGAGCATTTAGTCCATGGGACTAAACTAGAGCTATTCCCAAGTAAAACTTTAAAAAACCCCAAACAGGTAGAGGAAAATCAGGCCTCCAAATGGGGAAATACATTAATTGCAACTAACAAGAAAGTACTCACTTCCATCAGTTTCTTCTGAAGGGAGGTCAACTTCATCATTTTTATCATCTAACTGAGGTTCCTGGGAAGGCATGACCGAATCCTTGCAAAACACGTAAGTTATACAGGAAAATAACATCTGTTTATGCAGCCCCTTTAAAGTATGTCTTGCCATATAACTACAACACAATGAGAATCTTATATTTCTATCTTCCAGAATGGAAACTGGATTTTGTAGAAAGTATTTCCAAATATTAACATTTTGTAATGCATTATTAAACCAGCCTATCAAAAGCCTAAATGTTACATCAACCATTCTCTACAACAGGTGTTTAGCTGTCTTCTAAAAGTAAGATTAGTGTATTTTATTGCGAAGTTCAAACTTTAACTCTAAGACTTCTGAATCTGTTTCACATGGAACTGCCACAAAGTAAACACTTCAGCATGATGCTACACACTCAATTTAGAGCACTGGCATATTCCTTTCCTGTTTAAAAAACATTAATTGTTACTTATTATCCAAAGGTATTGCATAAATTGATAAAGATCACAATACCAAATAGTTTTATAGTACATTTGGGTGCTGGTCTCATTCACAACTCATAATGAGAGATGTAGGACTATTCCAGTAGGTAGAGCAACACGCATAAATAAACTGGCAAAGTAATATCAAGGCAAGTCATATGCAATACCTATAAAGAAACACTGCAGTTTGAGTTTTTGAGTTAGAGACAACATGATGCAACAGCCAGTGAGATATGGATTACAGTCTGTAATGAGTATGGGGAAGGACTAAAATCCAGGGATACAAATTAATGTTTAAAATTTAGGAAAGACACTAGAGCTGCCACTGGAATATACGTGGGGAATGGAGAAGATGAGAACAGTACTAGAGAGACTGAGATGGCAAGAACATGAAAGCAACAATCCTTTTTGCAAGCAGTAGTGCAAAAACTACGCCAATGCCTTAGTTCTTAAAACATTCCCAGAGGCTAAAAGGAACAAGTGCTAAGATTGTCAATGACAACCCTTCATCTAAAATGCAATGGGTCTACTGGAGAAGTCAAACTCAAGCTTGCTCACACTTAAGTCATATCACAAGTTTTCTTTTCTCACTTTGTCTCTACTGCTCACAATCCAAAGTCCTGTCCTCCACAGATATTTCAGAAACTGAAAACCAAATACCACCAAGTATTATAAATCTAGAACCACGGACAGCATTTAATTACTTTGGACGCACATCTAGAAACAGCAACGGCAGGACAGAATGAAACATCTTAGCATTATACAGAATGCAAACTTACCATATGCCTTTTGCAGGTCAGTGGAACAAGTATATGACAACGTTTATGGACCAACAATTTGCAGTTGATACACTTGTAGCCTTGCCTTCCGAGACCCCATATCCTTTCACTGCACTGGCCACAATACGCTCTCTAAAAGCCAGAACACACATTATTAATTCAATTATCAATTCCTTTCTGTAGGTGAGCAGTTATCTAGCAGCACAAATCCATCCTACAAAAACCCATCCTAGTCACCTTCTAATAGGTGTTTAATAATAATTCTTTTAGAATCCAGGGTTTCCCTAATAACTGAAGGTTACACTTCATACTTAGAATTCAGCTAAATGCAGTCCTTTAAGCATATGGAACACATCACAGCCTAAAATTAGCAAATAATTCTTAGAGAAGTGTATTTTGAACTTCAGGTTATGACAGAGGTTACCCAAACAAAATTGACAGAAATTTATATGACACAATTATGCATAAAAAGCACCCAAACACACTGCTTTGGAGAACACTGGCACAAAATGTTACAGAAGACAAGTTAAAGTATGAAGAATGTTCTATATCTGCACCTATACACTTCAACAGTGATGGAACATCAGTAGAAACTTTGTGTAATTAAAACTCTCCTATCAAGGCTGATGTAAAATCTCTGTATGTTGCACTATTTAATATAAAAAAAAATATGGCCTTTTTTACACACGTAACAAAATGGCATCTGAATAAATTAAATCAAAATGAGGACAAATTAAGAAGCTAGACATTCTACTGCTGACTTTAACAGGGCGGGTCTTTAAATATTTTTTCCAGTGTATGTGTGCTGTGGTCATTTTATCCTCCTCACCCAAAGTGCCAAATAGCAATCTGACAGTCTTACATGCCCAGAAGTCACCTAGTCTCAGTCACCCCTCCACACAGTGCACAGGTAGCCAAAAGACGACTTACTCATTATTCCCTCTCTGCAAATTTTCTCCAGTAACTACTGTGACAGGCTAAGAATCTGCCTATCATTCTGCAAGCTGCACATGAAGTCCTGCACTCATCCCCCATTTCAGGCTTAGACAGAACTCTGCAACTGTCCCAAAGCCACAAAACAGTGAAAGTCTGTTCCTCCCAGCAAACTGCCAGTTAGAGTGCGGTTATGCAGATCCTCAGACTAATGAATCACACACGGTGTCCTGCCCAAATGCGTTAAGCCACTATAAATCCTTACTAGTAGTATTAGAAAAAAAATAAAAAATAAAAATAATAATAATAATAAAAGAATGGATAATTCTAAAAAAATATTTTCTGTATTGCCCTTCTCATATACTTTGATAGTTGTAAAAACCAAAACTTAACTACAACCCATTCATCTAAACAGCCAGTTCTCCTCAGTAAGGAGAAACCAAACTACATTGTCCACGAAACAAAAAACATAGTGCGTAATGAAAGAGGAAGCCTTTCCATCTATAGCCACTTCTTTCAAAATTCCTGGTCCATCACACTTCCTTCAGTATTCTTGTATAGGTTTGGCAACAGTAATATTAAGACTAAATACAATCTCTTAGGCCCTGGAAACGACATACAAGAAAATAATCTCATTTACTTCAGTCAGATTCAGGGAAGCAAGAAAAAAAAAAAAAGAGGATATAGAGGCAGGTCCCAAATTCCTTCAGGAATACAGGTATCCCTCTCATAACTCCCCAAAACACACACAAACACAGAAATAACTAAGAGCTAGCCTTTACATTATGTTCAACAAGATTAAAGGTTAGATTCTGGTATGTGTTCATTTACCTGAATTATCTGAAAAAGTTTTAAAAAGTTACTTTGAATGAATTCATAAGGTGACACTCCAGGCTTAAAAATTCGCTCAACATTAAAATCTGGTATCTAATTCAGTAATACATACACAACCATTATTTATTATTAATTTATACATTTTAATGTCTTGTTTTATAGTTCATGTCAACTTTATTACTAACTTCAGTTGGATGTGGTTTGTGTTCTGGCTTTATACGATTTCATTTGTATACAGACAGTTATAACAAAGTAATGTTGTTTAGGATTGTTGACAAATGGGCATGCTAACAAGGTTTCAAAATCTTTATGTGTATGTTCACTATTTGCCTAATTTCAATTAAAACATCATTGTCTATGTTAATAACATTATGGATTAATGTGGCAGGTATGAATTCACAACATTTTAAAGAAATATGTTTTAACTATGCAGCAAATGAGCACATAAAGTATGAGATATGTTTCATAGTATAATTTAAAAAAATTGAGTTGGTACACCACATTATACAAACACATTATAATTCAAATAGATGACTTATATTTTTCACATGTCCAGTGATAAGATACTGAGTTTTAAGGGGCTTTTCCTTCTTTTAATGCAGTTTTGGGGTGGGGAGCATTAGAAGAAAAAAAAAATTCATTTAAAAAAATGTTACTGCTTAATCAAAAAGTTAACTCACCTCACTGCACTCAGTTTTGTACGGAACTCCCTCAAGTGTGTATTATATATATGCTGCAATACTTTGGCATAATGGGATAAGTGAAGGAGGAGTCTCAGCCTTAAAGCTACATTCACTTGCTTATGTGGATTAAGTCAGATTCTTAATGCAGTTGTATTTTAGCTCAGTAAACCCGATATCTTTTTCTTAATTAGATTATGTAATACTTCAGATTGAAAACAGTTAAAGCTAACATCAAGAACTCTAATCTTTAAGAACAAGAAAAAGTACTGAAGGTGAAAGATTACGCTAACAAGCAATCAAAATCACATAAAGATTGGAGAGGAGAAAAGCTGCTCTAAGTCTGCATCAGTTATAACAGTCACAAAACCATTTTTTTTCAAGACTTTGAAAATAAATAATTTCCACCAATCATATATTAACAACTCCACCCCAGATTCAAAGACTGTCGAGTTTCTCTTATTGTTATGACCTGAATAACACTGCATAGACTGAGAAGTCACATGAATAAGCATCTTGCTTTTCCTTTCTTTTCAACACTCAAATACAGAAAAAGCACAGACTGAGAAAACAATTACCACAGAACATTACCAAAATCCAACATTTTATGCAACAGTACTCACTCTGTTAAAACGTTTGGCTTGAAACAAATGCCCATTCACTCGGTACAGCTTCCTCCATCTTCTGGCTCCACGTCGGTAGATTGATTCTAAGAAAGAAATTAAAAAGGTGTAAAGAAGCAGCATGGTAGCACAGCAATACTAAACACACTATGTTAAGAAAGTTGTGACTTAAAACAATCTTGCTTTTCTAAATATCAACGCACAGCTAAAATCCCTGCTGATTTTTTTTTTTTAAAGGCAGCCGTAAGTGACAGCTTCTGCAGGATGTGCTTTCACCACTGTCTCCCTTTTCTCTATCCCTGTCTCTTTTTCCTCACATGATGATAATCTTGTTACAGATTCTTAGCTGCTTGCTGTTCAAGCTCAGGTGAGAGGGACAGATAACTCTTAAAGAAACAGCTTCCTCTGGTAAAATTACAATGCTGATCTCACCATGTCACCTTCGTATGGTAACATGTAAAGGATGTCTGGTGCTAATACTGCTTTAGATATGCAATATTAAAGATGTTACAAGTCTTGATAGTTACATTATTTGACCTCATTTTTATCTTGCCTTTAAACATTACCCAAAATATTTCTTCTGTTAGGGAAACAGTTCAAGCGCAGGCCTGGCATTATTTCTAATATATTCTAAACGTAAGAACAAGAAATCACTTAATTTGTTTAAGCCAGACTTTCCAAGAGGCCATACATGACAGTACCTAGCATCTCCTCCAAATTACTTCTGTTGTCACTTTTCACACATATATATATGCAATTTTTGGGTGACTGGCTAATTAGAGAATTTAATATCTAATACTAAGTGTTGAAAAATGTAGCGTGCAGCACCACTCCTATTTAGAGCTGCACACAGCTGTAACGGTGACACAGCCAATCCCTGCCACATAACCAGGATCATGAGCTTTCCACTGCAGGCAATACCAGTGGATACTGGGAGAAATGGGGACTATAGGGGGAAAAGAAGATGGGGGTGAGTTAAGAAAAAAAATTCAGCACTGATGTTAAAACTGACAACATACCCCTGCTATCACGAGGCTAAAAAAAAAAAAAAGGTAAAAGGTCAGATTTGGTAAGATTTTCATTGTTGAATAATCAGTTCTAATCACACCTATATTAAGAGATTCAAATTTAGGAGTTCTCAAAGTTTACTGCAGTATTTAAAGTTAACAAGCATATTTTAGACAGTGAGACAAGTCTGACACATCTCCTTAAACACTTCCAGGAGAAGTATTTTACAGTGTTTTTATGGGTGTTATCATCTTACTTGAAAAAGAAATGTGAAAGACTAGAATAACTTATTTCAATGTCATAATTTTAAAGCTATCTCCAGTAACATGATGAGTAAGATTTTTCCAATACAAAGTTTTATGTATGCCTTTTTAAAAACAATTTTTTTTACTGGTTCAATGCAACTTAACACAAAGGCAGCTTGTACAAAATATATTTTGTCTACTTTGAACAGAAAAATTAGTAAGTACAGCAGTTTCATAGGGAACGGAGAACTAAACAGCATAGGAAGTATAAATAACTCCGTCTGAGAAGACAACAGTAAAATATACACTTTTAGGCTACCTTGTGGATGGCTACATATACGGTGTATTTGGTACCTAGGTACACTGGTCCTGCCAACCAAAACAACTCAGTTGCATAATAAGCAATTGTATATGGTCAATATAAAATGAGCCTCACTTCCTGCCTGTCACCTTAACGGGGTCTATCATATAGCTTTATTTTTCTCTTTTAGAGAAGCTGCAACTTCTCCATAAGAATCTCCATCAGGAAGTTGAACAGGGGAGGGGGGTTGTGTTGGGTGGGGGTTTTGTTTTGAACTGAGTCTCCAATATTACATTCCCTGTTAAAGCTGTCCTTTAATCAGTCTAATGTAAGTGAAACAATCTATAATAACCAATATTGTATGTAGAAAAATATGTAATGTCAACTAAAATGCCCCAGATAATAGAGCAGAGACCATTTAGTATAAAACTTTTGATAGTCTTAATTGATAAACATTGCTACGTTCTGACAGGTATCAAACTGTAAATTTATAATCCTCAGAAGTTAATGCAAAAAAGTTCCTCCTTTAATGTTTCTACCTTTCAAGTTTCAAACAATTAAGTTTTAAATATCCACACCTTATCAAAGATGATGTGTGGGTTTGGTTTTTTGTTTTATAAAAACCCCCAAACATTTTCATTGTCAAAAGATAGCGCAAGTAGTAAATAGTTTCTTTGTTGAAAAATTATTTAAACTTAATATTGAGCAAGCCAAAATCCTAGGCTACTGACATACAACGTGTGAACATTGTTTGTAATACTTGGTATGATTTTAGATACTCTATTTTCGTCCTTCAAAAAATCAAGGCATGTAAAGTATTGAAGTTTCTGTGACTCTGCAGATCTACAGCACCAAATCCGCAAACACTCATATGTTACTCTGTGTGCACCTGCAAACGTTTCCTTTGCAAGGCTTTGAAACAGACATTGCACTATTAAATGAATTGTTAACAATTTGGGGAAAAAACCCAACTTCTGAAAGGAGCTCAAAGATTATATGCCATACAAGTGGCAAAGATACAGTTACTAGAATAGAGGTGTATCGCCCAATATGTTTATTTGACATATCATACAGGTCTTCAAAATCTGCCAAATATAAACTCTAAAGCAAACAAACCCACCCCTACTTTTCCTACGAGCAAAGAAAATTTAAATGAGAACCTAGCAAAACTATTGTAAAGTTTTTGCCTAAAAACATGCTCAAACACAAACATCAACGAAAAACTGTTCCACCATTTGTAGGATGACTTCACCAAGCAAAAAAAAAAAAACTTCACAAGGATTTTTTCCAAAATAGCTAATTGATTCATTAGACAAAGCACCATATGGAGGCAACCTAATACATCTGTGTTCTGAACATTAGCTTATCACTGACATGAGGAATATTAAGTGAATGGTAAGTTAACAAGCAGCTTGTGCTGAAGAAGTCTGTAAATAAAGGAGCAAGTCACTTCCCTAATTAAAGATAAATATTAAATCAAAGTCAGGATTTTATATCATATACTTGTGAGGTAACAGTCTAACAAAAACTGAACTTAATATAGCGCAGCTTTAAAAAGCAGGAACCCCTACAATTTACCACTATGACTGCCACTGATTCAGCGTAGGGTCTAAAGCAAATCAATTCCTACTCCCTGTATAAAGGGCCAAGGTAAAAAAAAAAAAGATAAACCAGCAATCATTGTAAGACACACCCTTGTATCAAAAATTCTATTATGATTACACAATAAGGTTAATTTTATGACAATAGTATATTCTTAGTATTGTCAATAATAGTATTCATTTTTGGGATCCATATTCAGTGGCACAAAGTCTAGCTGGAGTCCAGTGACTATCAGCGTCCCCCATGGGACATACTGGCTCCGGTCCTGTTCAACATCCTCATTAATGATCCGGAAGGGGCAGAGCACACCCTCACCAAGTTCGCTGGCGATACAAACCTGGGAGGAGCGGCTGATACATCACACGGTTGCGCTGCCAGAGACACCTCAGCCCCTGGAGAATTGAGCAGGCAGGAACCTCAGAAGTTCAAAGGGAAGTGCAAAGTCTTGCCCCCAGGGAGGAATGACCCCATGCACCAGTATATCCTAGGGGCTGCCCAGCTGGAAAGCAGCTTTGAAGACAAGGACCTGGGGGTCCTGCTGGGCACCGAGTTGGACTTGTGCCAGCAACGCTCCTTCATGGTGAAGGTGGCTAACAGTGTCCTGGGCTGCCTTAGGAAGAACATTGCCAGCGGAACAACCTACAGAACTGCACTAAAATGTGTATTCTATGCATGAGTAATGCACTCATGAAAAAGGACATCCTCCCTAAAAATTCACTTAAGGATAACGGCAGATTATTAAAATGGCAGTAAGTATGTATCTTGAAATAAGAAGCAAACAATTTGTTGTCAGTGTTCTGTGTGATGCGCGACCAAAGTTCTAATCTTAGCACGCACTGCACCCCTACACTTCATATGGGAAAAAGATAGTTCTGAACCTGAAACAAAGTGGTTTGGTACGTTGTTTCTAGAACATTTGAGAATAAAACAAGTAAGGGATTCCGTGATTCTTGATAATCAAGAAGTAAAGCAAGTTTTTACAGCTATGATTGATTCACAAAAGCATGACTATTTAATTGCTGCATTTAACGAAAAGAGCTACTTTTTCAATTATTTTACAGTACCTATCAGTTAACTCATTAAGGACTTTGAGTTAGCTGCTTGGAGTCTGAGGAGATATCATATACCCCTAATTCAACAAAGTAATCTTTCCTCGGTGATGGATACCAAACACAAGCCTTTGCCTAATAAAAACCAACCAAACAGATATTTTTGAATACTCGTTTTGTATGTGAACAAGTTTAGAAGAAAACTCAAATGATATTTTAAGCTGCTAACAGGGATAAGTCTTTATTGGGGAACACATATATATTCTAATTACGATGAATGTACTGAACATTATCTACTTCCGAGATTGGAAAATTGGAGGAAAAAAGACTGTTTTTCAAGTTAAGATTACAAGGGAAATAAAAATACTCAAACTAAATGCCTGAAACAAAATTAACCAGCTGCCTCTAAATAAAAAGCAGTGTGAAACAACTGACTGTTGCTGTTGTGCAATTCTTCCCTCTGTTGTCAAGCTGTGCAACTACATCACTAACAGTAACGCACAATGAACCTTGTAAATAGATTTAATATTGTTTTTTCAAAGATATTCCATATGGTTAGGTTTTTTCATCTTTTAAAAAAAATGTAGAAAAAATTTTTAAAGAAAAAATTAAAACACACACACAAAAATTAGTTGTGGATATAAATGGATGAGCAACTCGTCTATTGTTCAGTGTTTATTCCAAATTAACTCGTCCACAGAAGATACTCCCCCAATTCAAAATGACCTCCTCAGAACTTCGCAGAAAGGATGGGAACCTTGCCTTTGAAAGTGTCACTTGGTAACATAGGGAGGAAAGAGAAGGCAGCACAATCGAATGACAACATACTTTCCTAGCACTGGAAAAAAAGAAACCATTTAAGAGATGGGCCCAACCTGCCCCCAAGCCCGAAATATTATTTTTCCATCTGAAATTTTAGAAATGTTTCTATATTCCAGAATATGCAAGAGAATTCATCAGTTGTCTGAAAAGTGTGGTTTACATCAACGAATGGCAGTAAAATGGCAACATAAAATTATTTCCTCAGCATTTGGATTTATAAATGCAATTCCAAAGTCTGCTTTTATGTGATCAAACTGTAATGAAATCTTTTACTATACTAAGCACAGAGATAATTTGCTATTGCTGCAAATCACTTCTCAGAGATTAATGCAACTTGTTTACAGGCCAATTACATCCCCTGCCAGCTGGACAGTATGAGAATGCCCAGTTTCTGTTTTGTTCTTTTAATGTTTTGCTGAGCAGACAAGTGAGCATTCTTTCAAAACCAACTTCTGAATTACAAGTAGGAAATTGATATTGGTATTTCAGATAGACTCTGAATTAGATAAAAAGATAACATATAAAAATAATTACATATTAAGATAGAACAAATTTTGGGAAATAAAAGTCTAAAGAACTTTGACAGTATGTTGTTTCACGTATCTGCCACTTAATATGTCCCAAAGAGTTAAACTGAAACAAAACTGCTTTCTGAAGCATGTAACAGACGTACATTGTATGGTATGTTAATTGGCCCTTCCTTCTATTATGAATAAGCTGCTATGTAAAATTGCCATACCTTTTCAGAAGTTAGAAAAGGAAGAGCATCCTTAACAATATGTAGATATTAAGTGCTTTCACCTCTTGCCATTATTAAAATGGTCAGAAGATAGCATTTTCTGGTTTATTTAATTTAGAACTGATCAGCAGCTAGGGAACCAACATTAAAATTAACTACAAAGTCAGATCAACATTTATAAAAAAAAAACCAAGCACAATTAAGACAATAATGACAAAGGAAGTGCACTACATACAGCACCAGCAGAGAAGCAACAAGGAAATAAAACTGTGTCTCACAGAACAGTAATATTTGCCCGGCATGTATTGCAAGACAGCTAGCACACTGAATATGCTATTCCCCACTGACTTAGAAGGGGCTCAACTGACTCCCGCTTCAGGACTGCTAGGCAGAAAACTTATCCTCCATACACCACTGATTTCTCATGCGTTATCTCTTCATCGCTCACATTCACATCCTTTTGTTAAAATGGCTCCGTGCCATTGCAAGGTGCTAAGTCGCATTTACGAAGACAACGCCATCCAGTAAAAACAGAGTAACATCTCATTTTGAAAAAGTCTCTGCTGCACCGGTGCTGTATGCCCCTTTAGATCAATCACACCTGTCAATGCCTTACGCTCTTTCTTGGTCTCTAAGTTAAAAAGCTCATATGAAGAACAATTAGAAAATCTGGATTGCCTTGTCATTAAAAATACTGATTGCATTCAAAAAAATGAGAACATTAAGAAACAAAGGGATATAAAAACCTATTTTTAAAAATACTGGCTTTCACTTTCAATCAAAAATTAATACCTTATAGTCACAGAAATACAGGAAATAAAATATTTAGACAATATGGAATTTGTCCCTAGAAGTTCCCTTTACTTGTCATCAGAGGGACCAATCAATTCGAAAAATATCGTGGATGAGGCCTCACAGACAGACCTCACAGACACCCAGCAAGATAGTTACTTTAGCTATCAAACAAACAGGAGACATCCAAGGATTTGACTTAATATCTCTTGAGCAAGAGAAAATAATCGATACTTTAAAAGAGATATCTAAACATTTAGGAGCAAACACAATTTACAGAATTATTTCTCGAAAATTGTAATGGAAATGTAACCCTCAACAATCATGGCAAACAAATGCATGAGAACTTGGCATGTTTCTGGCAAACAAAAAAATAAATGAAAGACTTAAAAAAAGATCTCATAATAAGACATAGCAAACCCCACATTTTTAATCATTCCAGATTGCCTTAGTATCAAGTATAAGAACAGTAATTGCTTTGGTTAGGCTGCTGAGTGCAGTAAGTCCCATGGCCATCTATCTGGCTTGCATACGAGCTGGGTGATGCACAGGAAGAGACAATTATAACCTCAGCCTCATGCAAAACGGAGCATCACCTTTGGCAAAAAGAGACTGCACAATTTAACATATCTACATCACATTCAGCAATTTGTTTCTTTGCATTACAGACTGCTGCGGATGTAAAAGTTGAACAGTTGAATACCCTTGCAGTGCTGCCAAGTTGGATAAATCTGGGATTAAACTAGGATAAGAGTAGGATTCTCCCAATCACCTGGTAGAGAAATTGTAGCAAGCCTGTGTGATCCACTTCCATACTGAATTCTAGAACACCAACTGTGAGGTCAATCACAGAATCTGAATTCTCTTTTTACTGTTAAGAATATGACTCAGTGACTAACAGCCCAGAGTTTACTCATATATTATCTAGTTAAAGCAAAAATGTTTGTCAATTAAGTGAAAACAAATTTGGCATTCATGCGTCAAGACAGTTGTTTGCTGAAAAGTGTTGACACTTCATTACTTCACAAGGCTTATTCGTATTGAAGAAATAACTCAGAACTCAAACACATTTTTCCATGCAAGGGTCATGGCTTTTCTGTACAGATTCTAATTTTGCAATCCAGGATGAGAATTTAATGATTTTATGTAAAATTTATTGGATGTACTTAAAAATAACATAGCAAAGTAGCCGAAGTGTTGCTCAAGAAATCCTCACTAAATTCAGTTCCTGGATGCTCTTCTAGAAGTGAAGATGTCCTGATCATGAGGATCTCTACGTCAGTGATCACAATCTATTGCACATGCTTCTCAGCATCTCTTACTTATATATATATACACACACATTTTGCAAGGCTGTCCTGAACACAGGATAAAATTACGCTGTACTTGTTCCTCTAATTTGAAAGAGCATGTTATGAAAAGGGATGGAAGACAATTGGCGGTGGATCTGTACTTTTGAAGGTGATTAACATTTTTGGTTAGCAAAGAAAAAAAGTCCAATTTTTCCCTTCTCTAACTTGGCCTTCTATGCCATTTTAAACTTTACGCTCTTTCATGATGTGTAGATGGCTCCTCTGTTTACAGAGCTGCAATGGTTACATGCGCTACAAAACCAAGCTTGCACTGTATTGTTAATAAAAGTCCAAAAGGCTTCTTTTGATGGCTGCATCATACACTCTCCCCCCCAAAAAATTACTTTCATTAAAGGATTTATTACAATGAAAACTGAATTTAATGTTCTATTAACATGTATTAAGATCTGCATTAAAATATTTTTAATCAAATACTGGTTCAGTACTCTGTTGGCTTATTTAAATGATTTAATTCTTTAATTTACCTTAGTACTGAAGTAGATCAAAATGAAGTTCTGAATATTTAAGCAATGTGTAGCAGAACAACTTCAGCACAAGATGAAGCACTTCTTTAGTACTGAACTCCATTTATGTAACAGGGACCTCTGAGCAGTATTCTACTTACCTGAACTAATAAACTGGCACCTTTATTTAAATATATTTTTATCCAGACATTGCTCATTTTTCATGTTTACAAATTTTCTAGCTTCAACTAAACCTCTATCATTTGTATTTAGCATGCACTTAATGCAACAAAGCCCAGATTACTGAAGCAGAACACATTCATCTTTTCTAGTCTATATCTGCATCCACTTTGCAGGCCACTGTGGCTTTTTTTTTTTTAAATAAACTTCCATGTCTTAGTACGTACATGAAGCAGTACTTTCTATTATAAATAAAAGCCTGGTAACAGAAAGCCTCTGTCTTCTACACAATCTGGAATTACTGAAGGTGGCAAAGAAGTGAGAAGCAACCCAATGAAGTTTCATGCAGGAATTTGGTTCTACTTTATGAGTAGCCTGCATGACTTAAGACTTGCTGGGAAATTTTAATCTAGACTTAACACCACACGCTTTCTAGAAAAAGTTAATCCTTTGAGTACACGTGGTTTCTATCTACGGTAGTCGAAAGGGGGTGAGAATTCCAGTTCTTTTTGTGACTGTGCTAGACAGCAATCAGAAGGAACTGAATCCAGTTTGTTGAAGTGTGATCAATTAAAACTTGGTCAGATCAAATTTTCGCCTAGTCTCATTTTTTTATTTTAAATTGCAAGTTATAACATGTCTATCGAAAAGGTCAGAGGAAAAACAAAAAAGCTAACTACTGGCAAATCTCCTAAAATGAAGTCTTCTCAATGTTTTCTAAGAGCCCCGCTTGAACAGTAGGAAACTGTTAACTGATTTCACTTAATCTGTGCCTTACATGATTTTACATTAATTGTTTCTTTCTAAGCTGAAGTCCTAGTCTTGTTCTCCCTGCACTGAAACCTTTCCATAGATTCGGCTGTGGCCCATCTCGTACACCTGATTTTCCCCTTATTTCATTGTTACCTCTAAAATTTTATTTGTATTTTGAACTGCTATTGAACACAAAGATGATGATCACAGAACTACAGAAAGTTCCCAGAATCCATGCTTAGAATGAAATTGAAATTAAAATTAGCCAACGGCCCCCACCCCCCAACTCAAGCAATGCATTTATCATGGGCTGTTCATGCCTACTTCCCATGAAAAGCACAGTGTTCCTATTTTTTAGATTATTACCATTTATATTAAATTGACATTATTAAAGTTTTTTCCAGTGCATATCGAATTACCTGATTTGCTCTCAAGGGACAGGCATCAACACCTATTTGATCACATCGTCACTGAAAATGCAGAACTGTTCAAAAAACCCACCAGCTATTCAAAATAGATTCAACATTTCTTTCAAATTCATAAAGCTTTCATTAAGGTGGCCTTCACAACACCCTTGAAACCATTACTTGGTTCTTACAGTCTCAGTGTTAGGACAAATTTTCTGAGTCAGGCTGTTTTCCTTCACAGCACAGTTACTTTACTTCAACTTATGATCCGCTCTAAACCAGTTCCGTTTCCCTTCCCAGAGTTTGCATTATTCCAGTATTAGCAGAATAACAGAAACTCAGTTCAGCTATTACTTCATAAAGGTGTATTTTATCTTTCCTCAGAAATTAGACTCAAGCATATTTCTCTGAATTCTTTCCAATTTAATTAGTCGTATCACACCCAGAAAAGTATGCAATACCTCAGGACGACAAAGGACAGACACTATTACCTTGCAGCAGGACTAACTCTCCAGATCTATCGCTTTCCAGTCTGATGGTTTTGACACATCTGTACCTCACAGAACCTAATGCTGCTTCATATTAGGAGGAAAACAAGCTGAAATGAAGTGCACACGTCGATTCTTACTATGAGTTGTGCTCAGTTTTTATCATTCAATAAATAAAACCAATCGGGAGAAATTCTCCCATTTGTACTTTTACTCCTTCTAAGCTTCCTCATATAATATATGGATATAGCATTTATACATCTCACAAGTATAACATAAGAATATGTATCACTAAATTTATTACCATTATTTAGTGACAGTAACTAAATAAAAAAATCTGAATAGTTTCAGGAGTTACTCATCATACCTGTTATATTCTGGATTAAATGATGATACACCAATTCTAACAGCAAGCTGAGTTAGTCTTCTGGCTTAGTTAATTCTTTTATGATGCAGAAAATTATTGTTTCCCAAGAAAGCGACTTTCCCTCCCAGAGTTTCTCATCCTTATGGGAAAAGACCTGCATGTGATACTGTCTTACATATCTGTCCTTTCATCTGGTCTGTTAATGGAAAGCTATCGTGTTTAACACATTAAAGAAAGTACACTTAAATCGTTCAAATTAATGATTGTATTTGCCTTTCAGCCTTTGGAAGGGGGCTTTCAACTCACCCCACAGAAGAAAGGAAGATAATTATACCAGATCTGCAAAGTTTACATACTGCTTCCCACCTGAAACCCTTTTGATTTCTACTGTGCTTTTCATTATCTGTGCATCAGATTTGCTGTGTAAAATCATTTTATGATAGCTATTCCTTCTAACAAGTTTAAAGTAACATTGAGATAGCTTGTAGTGCTATCGTTAAAAACAGTGATTGCACCTCGAAATTAATGCATCCATTTTATCACTGCCTGCCAGAGGTTTTCGTTTCTTTGCAATCCTTATGGGTACGAATAGCTTTTATGAGTTGACAATCTAAAGAACAGGTAGTCCTGTGCCAGTCACAGGGCATCTGTACCTGTTTTACTGAAGAATGCAGTAGATGATAACCTAAATTATTGGAAGAATCATATAATAGCATTACTATTATAATAATGAGCATGTTATTGTGGAAGTAATGAGGACCATTCTAAAATCTTGAAGTTTTGCCTTCAAATAGTTTCTGATTTCCTTTTAAATATTTCCCCAGCTAATAATTCAAAGACAAGCACTTACAGATGCACAAGAATTAGTAATAGAACTTCAGAATTACAAGTGAGGTGCTTTCTAGTCAGTACTGAGAATCTCAGCTTCTCATTTTTCTACTACCCAAGTCACTACCTTCCCCCTGTGGTTTAAGGACAGAACTGCACAGCCTGTGCAACACTTAACTCTTGCACTGACAGTGATGATTAGGACTCTCACATGCCTCTTCTGAAAGCCACCCTTTCAGCATGCCTGATGTTAGCTGCTTTTTGCTGTTTTACTTCAGATTTATTTACCATCTGGATTTGTACTGACAGCAAGCCTTCAGTGGCTGGCCAACTGCTATCTCTACTTAGCCTTACAAGGCTTCACTCCTGAAGTGCTCTCCATTTCAAATCAGCAACACCTGAAGTCTCCTATCACAAAATCTGCTTTCTCACACAGCAACTCCAAAATCCAAGAGATAAATGTTTAAGAGCCCATTTATCTGCCCTGGAGGCCTCTACTGCCTTCTCTGTGGCTCAGTTAAACATTAAAAAACATAATTTGCATAGAGCAACTAATTTTAAACTATTACACAGAATCCCAAGTATAATAATATATAATTAACCTCGACCACATCATTTAAGGGGTTACACATTAAATAGCTCTTTCAAGCTACTGAAACAGACAGGCCTAACAATGGTTTAACAGGCTCACAGATGTCCACTAATTCTAACAACACAAAAAGCTTCATCACCTTCTCGCCAATTTAGTTACTCCAAATGCCTGAATATCAAAAGTGGATTTACCAACTTATGAGAAGTATACAGATTGGAAGTATGAGAGGTAATACAGGCAGATGGAGCTAGACATTACATTCAAGATAAGTTTTCTAAAACCAGGTGACATCCTTCCTGCACAATTATACTACATTCTGAGCAATAGCTAAGAAGAGGGAGGAATAAATAAAAAAGAACACAGGCTTTTTATGACACCTTAAAAACTAGCTCAAGTATTCCTTATTCCACAGTATTTTTAGTTTATAGTTTATGAATTGGTATACAAACATTAGCTAAAAAACCCTAGCTCTTTAGTCTGCATTGTATGTTTCATAGCTAAGAAAAATGTTGACATTATTGTAGAATTAAAAACATTAAATGATTCTAAGCAGAACAGGCTTTTAACTATAATTCTGTTTTCAGTAACTCACACTGTCTCATAATCTGTATGTATATTTTTCAAATATGCCATGTATGAAAAAATTGTGGTACACAGTTAAGACGACAGAGGAAGAGATTTCAGGTATTCTTGAGAAACTATGACACAGCTATTTTCAATTCCTAAGCAACAATATATCTTACATTAAAAATAGTACCATTTCCCCCTCAGTCAGTTCAATTACTAAAAACCAGGAGAGGGTTACTAGCAGTTTCAAAATTGCCTAATTATCCAGTGCAATCCAATCTACGTCTTCAGAATAGTCTCTATGGTCAGAATAGTTCCTTTCTTCATTGGGGGATGAAATTGGTTCACGTGCTCTGAATAACCTAATCACTGCTGCCAATACAGTAACAAATGAAGGGAAAAACCTGCCTTATGAGCTAGAAAAATATTTACAGGCCACACTACTGTAGCAAGAAGCCTTTTAGAGCTATTTTATAGTATCAGGCAGAACATAAAGCAAAATCACATATCTATACCTAAAATAAAATAGCTCACAACAATAATGAGGTTAGTAAGATACCTTTACTCAATCGTATGATGAAATTTTCAAGAAAGACGGCTTGGGGAAAAATGAAGTCCAAACACCTAATGCTAAAATACTGAGCAGATAAACAAAGAGCATAAGAGACATCCACAACACAGTGTAATCATTACTAAAAAAAAAGGCAGCAAAATCAGCCAGAAATATCAGATAATAAGAACATTAGTCTACTGTCATACTAATGCCGTAAGTAATTATACATTAAAAATACGTTCTATTTCATGAAATTATTTAAAGGTTTCCTGGTCTGCATTCTTACATTTCATGAAGCCAACAGCAAAACAACCCTAAAATTTGTTAGCACTAGCTACCCAAATCCAAGATGAATTTTAACATTAAATACACACATCTATTTGTTCAGATGTAAAAATGCAGTAGCGTACTAGCACAGTTTATACTGACAATATTAGAAACTAAGTAAACCTTAATTCAAAACAAGTATTTCACAATTATAAAACATCCAAAGACAATCCACTAAACACAATTCTACAAAAAGGCCTTAGAAAATGACGCTTCTATATCATTAATCTTTACATCAGCAATCTTGCAATAAACAGGCCCTGAACACATACCGTCAGGGTTTTTTGGATACATTTCCTTCATTAATCTCCCTTATTAGCAGCAGCATCACTCACTCTTCTGTTCTTTTCCTCCTAAAATACATTCCCCAAGAGTCCTTTCAATGCAATTTTATCAGCATTTCTGAGAGGTCTCTCAGCCACATCCCTACGCACAAGAGGCAGCAGGAATCTCTGCATTTGTAACAATCTATGGCTGCAAAGGAGGGTGGCAGGCAAAGCAACTGTATCGTAACCAAAATGCTGAGTTCTATTATCTACTGCACCACACGTACACACGTACTGCATCAATGGCCTCAATTCATAACAGCAATCACAATGATGATACATAAAATCTATAGAAAAAGCATGCATTACTCACTGGGTTTTATTCTTTAGCTTCTTCAGCATGTAATTCTTTACGCTTTACAATGTAGGAGGTATGAAATGAAACATTTTCCCTTTATTCCACTGATGCCGCTGTTTGAATACCATTAGATACCAAGGACAATACGCAGGATCAGCTCGAACATTAAGAGCAAATATTTAATGGAAGACTGGTTACCCCCGTCTCTCCCTTTCACATCTCTGCCTCATGTATCCAGGCACGGGTGGTACTGGCTCCCTTGAGAGGCTGTAGCTAGCAGCTGAGGCACAAACTAAAACATGGCATGGATGTCAAGGAGCTGATGTCACAAAAACAAGTATTTCTCTGATAAAACCGGCAATTCCATTTGGGAAGTCCTACAAATCGATAGAAATTGTTCAGCTGAACATGCTTTGTTATACGATGCACTGCAGCACCAAGAGTGATAAATCAGATCAAGATCTGTCCGTGTAAATAAGCGGAGACTATAATAACTATGTTATAAAACTGCCAATCAGATACGATGCTTTGTATCAGAGTATCAGGAAGGCTATCACCTATAAGCACGGAATACACACCTAAACATTTCAGAAACAACCTTGTTTGATATCAATTTCAAAAGAATAGCTAATCTACTAAAAAAGTAAAAATCTTTTTAAATATGAAAGACTGGCCTAAAAGTCTGCCATCTTTATCAGGAAACATTGTGATAAAGTATCCAAGGCTCCAGTCCGGCAGATGCTAGAAACACCTATGAGAGGTCACATTCAGTATCTGGGAAGAGATGCAAGATGTTTTAGAAATCCTGCCACCTCACCCACACACAACAGTGCTGCCATTCCTGTCTGCGGGGATAGGTTAACTGTCTTGCTGAAGGTAAAAGGAGCTGGGAAATTATTTACAACAGCAGCCGTACATTTATAGTGGCAGCTAGGTCTGGCACAAAAAAAATAAATAAATTCAGGAGCAAAAGGAATACAGAGACAATGCAAGTTCAGATGCTGGAGACTGTGCAAATTCTATCCTGCAGACAGCATCGCATCAATGTAAGAAGATAGGTTCTTCAACCACAAAAAGAACTTTTCTTAAGGAATGCAAATAGAATTATTAGTCACATGGTTTATTCCATTAATAGATTAGATTAATTTATTTCAAGCTTTGCTGGCTGGTACAATCTCAAAACCACATCAATTTCACAAAGGTCCAGGACAGCTAGCAACTATATTATTAGATTTCAACATAATGCAAAACGTTCAGTATGTATTTCTGCACTCTTCTTCCAAAGCTTTATTGTTCTGAAGGAACTGGAAAGAAAAACCTACAATTCTACAGAAATTCACCACAAAATATTTGCGATTCAGAAGATCACATACTATTAGAAATAGTCACTCTATGACATAATATAAACAAGTCTGAGCAACATATCGCAAATTAAAATATTTAGCAATTCAATAGTTTTGTTTAAAAATTCTATTTCAAACTGTCTGCAGTTCTGTAAAAAACTAGAAGTCCACACTTAGAGATTACTAATATAAGTAGAAGCCCATTTTGGACACAGCAACTACTTAACTGTTTGTCTCTGAAAATAACTTGAGGCAAACTCATAAGCTCCTATATAGCGTAAACATGATGCTCTAGAAAAGCGTATATTCTCATTTTCTAAAGATTTCCTATGAACGTAACTACAGTGATAAAGGCACATAAAATATAATTTGAAACATACTGAATATTTTCTGAATAAAGGACAATATTTTAGTTCTATCAAAATAAAGTCCTTTAAATAAAACTGTATCACCAATATCAATAACATTTCCAAACAGTCTAAGCATAAAGATGTTTGTTGTATGCTATTAGCTAACAAGCAATAATGCTGAATGCATTAGTTTATGCTAAATTAGCACCGATACAATTTAATAGGTCTGTTGCAAAACAATTTGAAAATAGTTACAACTAGGCCACAATACCAGGTTTCCATGCAGGCCCCACAGATACAAAGAGACAATATGCACTGAATTAATTCATTATATTATGAGAAACCTGACCACAAATCACTTACTGAGGACCTCCTATTAACCAGGCTTTTTAAACAATTGAAGTATGATTCAACATGACCTGTAAAATCATGTAGGGAGAAACACCCTACAGACAGAATAACCAGGTCATCTGAGCCACACTAATCTATGTGCTTCTGTAGTTCATCTCATGACTTGAGATAACTAAACCTTCTAACAAATTAACACAAAAAACTTTTGTACTAAAGTATCTACACTTTTAATGAGATCATTAAATTGCAGTGAACTTTATTATGCCACATTATTTGCACAGATACCCCTTTAATCAACATCCTTTTCTCTCCTCCAGTTAGTTTACTTTTCTTGACAGCATTCCACATTACTTTGTGTTTTCACAAATAAGGGCAAATAATTCTATTTGGAACTAGCACCAGGTTAGGTTGGTACAACACAAGTATTTCTTCCTTCCCTCTTTAAATAGCTACCGGAATGGAAGCAGAGCTAGAGTCAGTTCTTATATGAGAAAGCAGAGTGGCATGGGTGCCCACATGAGCTCACACTCTACAATTTTCATCCAACAAGTTAGAAGTGAGTTAGAAAAAGAAAACAAAATAGGTTTCAGCATGTTGTGAAATAGCCTCCATCACTGCAGTGATGCCAGACTTGGTTATTACAGTCTTAGCTGCAGAATTAAGGGGGGAGGCACCCCAAAGTTAGAAATTTAAATAAAATCAAGCATTCTGTCTTCATTGAAAGACAGCTATTTCACAGAAAAAAGTCTGAAGACATGATGGAGTATTAACACTTATATTTATTTACCTTTGGCATCAAAATCTGCCCTGGTAGAACATCACAAGCATTCTGAGGCTAGCTAATCCCCAAATCCATCACTTTCTCTTTTACTGTAATCCTCACAAAAGTCAAAGGCACACAAGACATTGAACTACCCAAACATCCCAAAACATTATTACCAAAAAAAGATTTGGGAAAAGTAACAAGATACAGGGAAAAACAAAACTTTCACTGTTGCTAACAATATTTTCTGTAGATACAGAGGTTCAATTAATTTTTGCCTGCCAACACAAACCTGACACCTTTCCACGCAAGAGATTCAGTTTAGGACATAACACTTGCTGTAACTCAGGTCCCAGAATAAAGCAGTGTTCCTTGTATACAATTCACATCAAGAACATATTTAAACCTACAGATCTAAGACCACTCTTTCCAGAATGATCATGGAACTTGAGGATGAAAATATTTTCCCAGAGATATTTTCAACCTGTTAAGCTAAACTGCAAAGCGACAGCATAGTAAAACCTATACATTTTCAACATACAGTAAAATACGACTGCGCAGTCCTCACTTGACTTTTAACTCATGGACAAACAAGTATTGAAATAAATTTTATTGCTTGCACATACAGTAGAAGTACATTATGTGATGTAGTAAGATGGACTGGTTGCCCATTTCCTTGTTGAAACTTGAGCAAAATTAGTAAAAAAGCCACTGAGCTAGTATTTGGATAGATATAAGAAAGTACAAACAAGAACGTTAAACAAGGCATGAAAAAACTCAGATATACGGAAAATAGTATAATGGAAACAGCTACAGAAATGCTTGCTTGGCTCACCCTAAAAATAAACTGAGAAGACCACATAGATATCTTCTTTTTCCTTCTGAAAAAAATGAAGTGTCTCAAGGACAATGATTTATTTAATACTTCTAATCAGTGTAGAAAACAGTCTTATTTTCTCTAATTGGCTGAACAAGGACAGCAGACAGTGTTCACATTTACTTTTTTTCTTTCTAAAAGACAACTTCAATAACCTAGTCACAACATGAAAACTTGTCTGCTTTTTACATTTAACCTTTCATCTACTGTAGTTTAAATGTAAAAAAAATCATATTTAAGCTGTAATATTTTGGTATTTAATCCATCTCCATCTTCTAAATTTCAGTAAGAGTTCTCAATAGAACAATTATTAGTATATTAGTATTATTTCTCTAAAAATGTTATAACTATTGACCACTGCATACACATTTTTAGCCAGTCTGTCAGTGTAGATCCTGATCAACTAAGTCTTCTGCTAGTATGCATGATTTGCTTTTATCAACAATTAATCTTATCTGCTCTTGTATCTTCCAAAGAGAAGAGCAAAGGTCCTTCATTCTTTCAGTAAGCTTTTACTCATACTACTGCGACTAGCCAAGCATCATCCGGTAACTCTGTTACCCAATTACTCACATTCCTTTCTTTAACATTTACAAAGATAGAAACTAATGTACTGATGAGATCCCTCCAAATGAAAAGTGGCTATATAGCTATTTACTCCTTTTATCCCTGTAAAGTTTAAGCTATTGAAATATAGGTAAACCATACCAATTGTACTCTTCCTCTAGAGGTTTATCTACCTTTCACAGGAGTTTTTTATGAGATTAATAATCTTTTTATAAAAGAGGCTGTATCTCCCTCTTCTTCAGTACATCACTTCTTTTCCCTGCAAGTTAAGAAACCAAAAGAACCACAAAAGCAAAGGACCACATTCAAATATGCATCTAAAATCCTGACCTGTCTTCCTCCCAACATATCAGCTACTGGAAACCAGTATTAATCCTCAGAAACATTAAAACAGTACTACAATGTTGATTTATATAATTTCTCTGGTGATATAATATCAAACATTTTGCATTCTATTAAGAAACCACAAAAGAATATACATGTACGTAACACTAGCTTATGAAAATCTTTTAACGTATTCCTTTTCCATGTGACGGAAAAAATTAAGCTAAAAATTGATAACATTTTAGTACTCACTATCTTCTCCTGGACAAGGCATGCCGGGTTTCTCTGGAATACTTGGGAAAACTAAAACAAAAACATTAGATTTTTAAGTTAAAAGATTCTCAGTAATACTTTTTCATTGATTCTTGAATATATTTACACAAAGATGGTTTCTGGAAGCCTTTAAATAATTCTGCATGAGAAATAACGTAATCAAATTGGGTCCGTACTGGTAAGATCTTATACTTGACTACAGCATTAACAAATCTGTGCAGTTTAGAACTTTAAGCCCCCTCAAAGCCTACTGTACAGCTTCAGCTTTGGGCTCCACCCCCAAAAGAACCCTTCCTTCTTACATCATCAAACTATAGGGCACCAGCTAGATAAAGAATGTTATTTGATGGGCAAAGGAGTTGTTCCAATCTCACATTTAAGAAGCTGCTAGGATTATCAACAAATGCATATAGGCTCTCGAGCTGTGTAATACTTGCCATGAATAATCAGCCCTTCATCTCTGTTTTGACAATACAAACGGAAGGCTTCTTCCAGTTCCATCTGAGATGAGATAGTACATGGGTCACCTAACAAAAAAGCAATACGTACACAAATTTATGACTGAAGAATTAACTGGAGAATTTCAATTAGTCAGTAAGAAATGTACCAGCCTCCAGGATTGCTTTTCTTTCAATCATTTGATATTAAACTGGCATTTTGATCAAAGCCAATATATATCAACAGAAATTTTTTTCCTTCCAATTTTATCAAAACCAAGTAGATAGAAATAGACTACATTGGTTTGCAAGGAGACAACAAAATACAAAGTGAATAGATATGCTTAAAGATCTTTAACACATGACAGAAAAAAACCCACATGATCAATTCCTAGTAACCTGAAAATTTAAGTTCAATTCAAAATGAATTTACTGTTAAAGACCCATTGTCTTACTACCTTAACTTCACTGACTGCAGAACCATCAGAAGTCATGAATGTACACATAGATTCTAGTTGATTCTCTTTTGCTAGACTGATAGAAAAGCAATCTATGATTACAAAGTGTAAAAAACTAAGACACAGATTAAGATTATGGATGGAATAAAAATATGCCAACAGTGATGTAGAGATACAATTAACATAGAATTAATTTCTCTCTAAAAGTCTCCAAAATTTTCTGGTTTGGTTTGCTTATATGTTTTGAGGAAAATAAGTTCATGTTTTCTTCTTTTAACTTAGAAGTAGAAGAAAAGAAAACAGAAGAAAAAAATTCATAAAACCTGCCTAGCCACAAACAAGCCTCTCTCAGAAAAAGATGTATCAAGCCTTAGTCTCTATGACTGTGTCTTCTGTACCCACATCCTTTAGTAGCAGATTCAACAGACGGAGCTTTTAAAAGTTCTCAAACAGGCAACATGCCAGCTGCAATTTAAAGTATATTCTAAAGAGCCTAACTACTAAAATAAGTAAAACAGAAAAACCCACACACCCCAAACTACAAGATATAATTCTGGATGAAATTAACAGGGAAAAGAATAAAATAAATGAAGACACAACCATTACCAGACACTAAGGCCTGGGCTCAAGTACAGTGCCTTAGCCACACCTTATTACCATTTCTCTGTGACCTACACCATTAGCTTTATATTCAGAAAATATGCAGGAATGCAAGTATTCAGTCATATGAGTACCCCAAAACCATTATTAACTAGTACAAACAGGAAGACTAAAAACTACCTGTGGTATGGATATTAGCTTTTAAGCAATGAAAATAAAGAACTCCATTTCTCTGAAGCTCTGAAGGAAAGACAGCTCAAAGATTCTCAGCTAACAGAACACGCTCCTGTATGATTTGGAAGTAGTGATATGACAGATTGGTGATGTTCCATAAAAAAAACAACTGAATTTGTTGGTGCCAAAGAAACAAAGCACTGGAAAAGCTTCATGGGAGAACTGGGAGCTAAGCCACAAGACCCCATTAGTGACACCTGTATTTCAGAAGACGACCTTTCCGAGGTATAAATCCAGTCAGTTTAAGTGAGGACATTTTTACTTAAACATCTGAATCAAAAATAATACAAGAATACATCTCTGGTAAACAGAAGCACTGTTTTAGCAGCCCATCATAACCTCTAGGTCAGTCGACTCCAAACTCTTTTGACAGCACAGCCCATCATTAAAAATTTTTAATAAAAAATCCCTCTTCTGGTTTTGGCTGGGATACCATTAACTTTCTTCATAGTAGCAACTACAGGGTTACGCTTTGGATTTATGCTGAAAACCATGTAGGTAATACAGGGATGTTTTTGTTACTGCTCAGTAATGCTTACACAGCATCAAGGCCTTTTCTGCCTCTCCCTCCATCCCACAAGCAAGGAGTCTAGGGGTACACAAAAGGTTGGGAGGGGACACAGCCAGGACAGCTGACACCAGTGACCAAAGGGATACTCCACACCAATGATGTCATGCCCAGCAATAAAGAGCTGGGGGAAGAAGGAAAGAGGGGACCACGCTCACAGCGATGGCATTTGTCTTCCCAAGTAACTGTAATGCATGGTGGAGCCCTGCTTTCCTGAAGATGGCTGAACACCTGCCTGCCCGTGGGAAGCAGTGAATGAATTCCTTGTTTTGCTTTGCTTGTGTGCACGGCTTTTGTTTTACCTATTAAACTGTCTTTATCTTAACCCGTGAGTTCTCACTTTTATTCTCCTGATTCTCTCCCGTCCTGCTGGGTGAGAGTGAATAAGCAACTATGTGGTGCTTAGTTGCCAGCTGGGTTTAAGCCACAGCCCCCAACATGTATATTTATAAAGTATATATTATAAAAACATACATAAAAATAGAAAATTTAAAAGAATGAGATAAACAAAAAATTGTAAATACCTTTATTAGTGTTATAAAAACTTACCTCAAAATATTAAAAAATTCAAGATATTTTTAGTGAGAGCTACGTGACTGAACACGCTTCATGACTTTTGAAAATCTTGGTTTAACATTTTACGACACAGCAATTCCAAGGTCTGGTTCTAAGCTCAGTTTACTTCAATACTTGGTTTTAATGGTGTCATAGCTAAAAAAAGATACCCCAACGATACATAGATCCAAATGAAAGAAGGCATCATTGGCTGTGCTTACTAAATCATAACACTCATTCTTCAATCCCATCCACCATTTACGCAAAGATTTTGTGGCATTCAGTTAGTAAATTTACATCATCTCTGATGTCAATCAGCTTTTCTTGCAAACTTATCTAAAAGTGTTAGTTTAACTAAAGGGTTTAAAACCCACTGAACCTGTTTGGAACAGTTTTTAACAGGTTAGAAAACTGTTTCCAAGTTTAAGTGTACAGATGGAACAACAGAAATATCTCCAAATATCCATTTTCAAAATGCTCTCTCCATATCGCACAGGTTCCTTTACGAAAGCAGTTACTTTGTCAGTCATTAGGATTAAGTGTTTATTTTTTAGAAAATAACTGCTAGGTAGCATACTACTGACAGCCACTTGTCAACACAGCTAGTATCCACATATTTGGAACACTTTTTGTAAAAGAAAAAAATTCTAACTCATCTTTCATTTTAACAACTCTTAAGCACTTTGCTGCAAGATAACCACCTAACCTCTGGTAGGTACAAAAGTTTTGTGGTCACCCTCCAACTTAGTATGAAGTATTGTAAACACTGTACTAGCTAAAGCTCTTGGGTTTATAAAATTAATCACACTGATGACATCCTGTAGCGCTCTGTGCACTTCCAATTCCTTTGCTGCAATTGCTTGCCTACAAATGATGCAGTGGATGAATTTCATGTGCAGTGCTCTCTCTGTAACCTTACCCCAGAATCCTTTTTTCATTCCAGTCAAATCAGTCTCTCTGTCAGTGGAAACTTACACAGTTTTTCCAAAACACATTGTTTTTATTAAAGTCATTTACTGTGTTGAGGTTGTATCTTTTCTGGTACATCTTTTTTTCCTTCAACGACTCATAAAAAATACATCTTCACATATCTCATTATTGAAACAGAATCTAGCAAATACCATAAGTTGAAACATGCTAGAAACATCTGTACTTTCATCCAACCATACAGCAGACTTCCCGCTCCGCATAGTTTAATACTTACTTCTTCAAACCTTCAGCAATATCGTCTATGCATCTTCCAACAGTATTTTCTGACAAAAGGAATGCATTTCGGTTTGTCCCCATCTTATTTTCTGTATATTATTCCAGCCATTTTTCACCATTGAGGAAGAACAAGTGTTTCCCCAATGGCACGTGGCTTTTTGTCTTCTGCTATTAAGTAAGAAGCCTCAAAACTGGCTTCTAAAAATCTAACATGAAGTTCAGTAAAATTTTGTAAAGTACTAAATTTGGTACTACAAGAATTAAAACATCAGTGGAAAAAAAAAAAGAGGTAGAGCTTGTCTTGTTCTGGATACTTAAGTTTTCAAATGTCTTCCAACCATGATGGCTTCATACTATCATTAGCTATTACTTCAAAACACAACATACATTTAGGGTGGGGTTCATCATTAAAAATAGTGTATGTAAATACATATTTCAAATACTGTTGTTGATAATTCTGAATCTTTTTGACCAACTTCTTGTCAGATCCAATTAGATAGTTCGTTCTATCCTGTAGCATGGCTGACAGTTCATACTTAGGAGTAGCAGAAACGTCAGCTCCACCATTTTCTTGTTGTCTGCTTGTGCTCACATTATTAGCGTTACCTTGTGAGGGTTATTTTAGTTAAAACTAGATAATTAATCCATAAATCCACTTAGCCAGACACACGTAAACTGCAGTACGTCACAATGCACTGGAAGCGAGCAAATGAGTGAGGGTGTCACTCTCAATACCTGCAACTTTGTCAAATACCCACTCTTCCCACAGCACACCTTGCCCACTGCATGTACCAAGTGATGACACCAGTGTCAATCCATATATTAAAATCAAGAAAAGTTTAATTTCTTATTTTTAAAGACTATTCTTATTTTTTAAAAAAAGATACACCCCAGGGTGCATCTACCCTTCTTTGAAGGCCAGTGCTCTTGATGATCTATAAATGCTGCAATAATGCAACATGAAAGACAAAATTATTTGTACTGCAAAGCAACAATTCATATTCCTTGCATGTTTATGGGATTTTATTATGAGTTATTCATAGTGCAAACATTTTTGATCTTGTCAAAAACAGAGAAACACTAAAAAAGCCCAACAGAAAATACATTTTCTTCAGCTCTTCGGTAGGTTTTCTTTACTCATTAAGTCATCAGCAATTGTTTGCTTTAAGTTAGTTCAAAGAGAACATCTGATTGTGCAGTCAAAGGAACTTAAATTACATGGGGCACTAAGTGGAAACATTCACTCATATGCAGAAATAGGATAACTCATAAAACATGCGAGGATTGAGGGCGGCCAAACCAGCAGACTGGTTGAAACTTAACAACTTAGAATTGGGAATTAGAAAAAGGGTTGCTCAGGTATATATTTGACCAAGACTAGAAGAAAATGTTATTAGAACTGCAACTAACGAATTTCTTTTAAGTAAACCTCAGAAAGCCAATGCAACAGATAAGAAACCCTCATGAGTTCCCAGTTGGAGGATTTTAAGACATGATTACTGTTAACTGTTTTTTGGTTTGGTTCTTTCCTACAATAATCCTCCTTTTATTAGCAGTCATGCAGTTCAAATAGCTAAGCACATGCAATGTAATTCTCCGTACATTTCTGATCAGGTTACCTTTTATTAGACTGCCATGAAACTGAGGGTTAGGAAACTGAAGTTAGTACAGTTGCCTCTGTCTTGGTAATGAGAAGATAAAGAGTAAAATTTTGAAGTAATTGATACTACTCCTTGGTATCTTAAAAGGATTGAATCTTTCTTTGAGTACAAGCTACCTCCTTCCTCAATTGTTATTTTGAAATTCCATGCATCCATCAAATGATGCTACTCAGCTAAGAGAGAAGTATAGACTATTATTAAAAAACACAATTACAAACATTAGCCAAACCAATTTAGTATTTTTTTCATCTTTCTGCATTCAGTTCTAGGAGTTCTGCTGCAGACCATGGCTTTGGTGAGGTGCAACAGGAAATAACCAAGCACCTGTGCAGTTGTATAATTGCATGGTAGCTGTTCTCAACCTACTGTCAAGAGTTCTGCCCATCATGAGTTACAGATGCACTACACTCCCGTTAAATCATAAGCAGACACGTACATTCCAAAAGGAAGCAAAAAAAGTAGCAGAGGCCCTCAGTGGCAAGTACCTCCATTCACTACTACTCACAACAACCAGAAGGCTCTAACTTAAGGCTGCAGAGAACTACCATATTTTGCAGCAGAAATATACAAACCCATCTCACATCATGCCAGTATTTCAGAGCCTACGGGAAGGGTAAGGAAAAGCAAGTTTCTCACATACAACTATTTGTGCAAGAATAATGATAAACTGTGTTACATCTGAAGATAACTTAGAACAATGACACCTGGCAACATCAGCCTTTCCTGCAGGAACAGCATAAGCAGAGACTTTCACAACAAATCATTTTTACAGGATTTTATCAACTCCACATTCCATTAAAATAAAAGTTTACATTATTTTTCCCACATATGTATACACACATCCCATTTTCTTTTTCTGGACATGACTGACTTTAGGTACACTGGGCATTTTTCCCCCCACCACAACAGGGAAAAAACTTATTTCTAGTTAATTTTTTATTTAGTGCCTATTATCTTTGAAAAATGGTTCTCTGAATTATGAGTCAAGTGGAAAAAACACAAAACCAAGTTCAAGTCACCTTTATTTCATGTTTGGGTATTAACAACCAATTTTGTAGAATGCTCCCTTAAATATAGACATTTACTCTCTAGTTCTTGAACAGGGTATGTTAGCCATTAATATAATGAACACCACAATCAGTGACAACCATGCAGTTGCCAGGGACAACCACCACAGAAAAAGAAAATCAATTATCATTACTGGAATTCTTAGCACCTAACTTGCACAAAATACAAAAATCCTAGAAGAGTTAAAAACAGTCTTCTGATATTACAATTGCATTGCTTCTCAGAAACACACTCATTCAAGAGACAAATCACAATTCAGAAGACAAACGCCCATGACATTTTGGAAGCTGACAGGGTTAAAAACTTCAAAAAGTGATCTTGCCAAAAATTTGAAATTGAGAATTTTGAGGGGTACGAAATAGGCCTATGAAAGTCTGAAATTAAAACAAACTTTGCATTCAGCATAGAAGTACAGAATAGTAAAATATTAAAATTCTACAGAAGTGAATTCAAATGCAGTACAACCTTGATGTTTTGACTCATTTCTGAGCCCTGCTTTATAAAACAAGGTTACGTACTTTGGTATTTAGAAACGAAAAGTAACTCCACAATACAAAATTTGTTTATACTGGTTTCCTCAATGCCCCTTCTTTCTACCACACTGAACAATAAACCCAAGAATGCCTAAGTAGTATTTGAGTACAATACCTTCATCATCAATCCACTTGAGGGTAATTGGCTGTTCCTGTTGTAAATTACACATCTCATGCACTTCATCACAAAGTTCATCATAGCTCATTGATGCATCCAAGTTTGTTATCAAAATATCCCTGCATAAGATGAAATCATAAGCTTTGGTCAGAAAATATCTGCATTAGCCTGCATATTCCAACAATTCCATCTATGGACTCTAAGCTGCAAAATCGTATTTACAGAATCAGCATTCTTCATATAAAATGCTCCCACTAACATAAATTAGTTGCCAAAAGCCACTAAGACTACCTCTCAGTGTTTAACTTTTTAAAAATACCTTAATATGGAGGAATTAACTGTGTTAATGATCTATCTTTAATGCATGTTTACTTGGGCGAGTCAAGTTCCCTTCTTATAACTATCAGTGTTTGAAGTGATGTTAAAAAAAGTAAGATTTTTATAAGAATTAGAATTTTATCCCGATACTTCTTCCATCAGGAGATAGATAGAATCTTAATTACTGTAAAATCCTTTTAAAATGTAGGGGTTTTTTCCTCACATCTGCTACATAGTTAGAAAAAAAGCTTTGATTAGGTGAATTCTCAAAAGATATCATTACGAGAAAATTCAGATAAAATCTTACTCATATTCTGCATTCTTGTTCTCTACCTTTATAGTGTTTTGAGAACATGAACCCAATATTGAACTCTGCTAATGGAAACCATACAGTATGCTCAGGCATTTGTGAGAATAACTCTTGATACAATGAAAGCCCACACAGTACTGCCAAAGCAGGACAAAAATAAAGAAAAAGATTACGCAAAACAAATCTAAGTATACAAACTAGACCTTCTCCTGTTTTCTAAGTATTTTTCAAATGACAGACTCAAGGAAATCAACTGATTAAACAAGTTCAGGAAGAGAGAGATGTACCTAAGTCATCTCAGTGCTTTCAAAACCTTTTAGGGGATAATTAGGAAACAGTTTCATAGTTAATGTCTACTGGCATGTGTAATTCTTTCTGCTCTTGGTTTAATATAGTAAATATACCAGAAGTTTCTCAACATGAGTGAGATAGTTTTACTGTTTTCATACTGTGTGACAAGTCATTTTAGAAAACATGTCATATTACATATTTTGTCTACTTATGTCTTTCAACCAGAAGCTGAAAGGTACTACACTGAACCAAAAATCTTAAATTCTATGAATTTTAAATGAAACACACAAATAACTTTGCATTTTGCCTTTGCTGAGAATAATTACAGTAAGCAAAGCTCTAAAACAATTAAAGAACTGTACTAAGTTTCAAATTCAGATTAAAAGCCCTGCTACCTTTTCAAGTGTACCTTTAATCTACAATTTGTAGATTTCTCAAAGAACAGCAACTAAATAATTCTTCACAATAACAATGGAAAAAGAAATACATACACTAACTGCCAACTTGTAAAACCATATTATTGTACAATACTGAGAGCTGTCAGGTGAGGCTGAATTTAAGAACATCCCCCTCTCAAAAAAGTTCTATTTTATGCACTTATGAAAGTAAGAGACCAAACCAGTTCTCAAAGCAGTATCTGAGGTCTGGTGCAATGTCTTGCACGAAGACAAGGTCACTAACAAATGCAGCTCATTAATGCACTGCCACTAGAAACTACTCATGGAATCAAGGAGCTATAGATCTGTGGTAACGATGGACAATCATGCTTTCACAAGTATCTAAATACTATTAAAAAACTGAAACTACGCAGTAAGACAACGCTCTACTATGCACACTACAAACTCCAACTAAAGCTGACAAATGCTAATCAGCCTTAAATTGTTAAAATTATTGTAACAGATGGCACTGCCATTCTACATGTACATTAATAAACTTCATATTGGACAAAACAGCACAGCTGGAGTATGCTAAATAGCACCTATCACAGATGCAAACATTATGAGATTTATTCAAATTATTATCTCAATGATATCCATGTTCCTTTGAGCTTTACTGTGTTTAATCTTAATGTCTGTATAGCTACATTATGCAACTGGGGTACAGATAAATGGAAATCATTCAGTGTTTAACACTGAAGAAACCCATGGGACACTTTGTTAGTTATCTAAAACTGGATGCTACAAAGTAGTATGAAGAACTAATGACCAGTAAGTTATGTATGAGCAGCTACAGCAAGAGAATTATTCACATGGATAGATTAAATGTGTCACCATTTAGAACCAGGGTAACGCATAGCAAATAATACTGCATCTATTTACATGAACTGATTTCAAGTAACCAGGTATAAACCAGATAAACTAAGGAACTGAAATAATGAAATAAGAATTACACAAGTTTACTTTCTTTTGCAATCTACTTATGCAGTTATTTATACTATGCTATGTTAGGAACTTTGCCACACCCAGAAACACAAATACCTGAGATACTAGGACTCCACAGAGATAGACTCAACATTCACATGTTTTAGAACTTCCTCATGCTTAGATTTTAACTGGGATTTCAAAATGATATATTGTATTATTATTTTATTTTTTACAGCTACCGGAATGAACTCATCCTTAATTCTGAAGTTGTCCAGCATAAATAATTTCCTGTAGTTTGTCAAATTTTTTCAAAAGATGAGTGTAGTACTTTAATGGCAATACCAAGTTAATCAGTTACACAGTCTATAATGCCAAAAATAGTCAGCTCTTACTCACAGAATTTGAGCAGTAGAACAAAACCAAAATTCACTGAGTTTGGAACTCTTGTTTTGTAAATTGACAGATTAGTTGGTCCCTCTCAAGTGATAATAGCATTAAACAAGCTAACATCACAGTGAGAGAACTCCAGTGATATACCAAAACCAAACAACTGAAAGGAAAAAGACTTCACAGCAAATGGAAATTACTGAATATAGTGTTGCAGGAGAAACTACAGTAGTTTATTGTAAAACATCATAATAATTACACATGAACTCTAAGAGCGACACAAATATTATCACCTTCTCCATTTCTGTGCAGTCAAGTTTTACCCCTTTCACTTTATATAAACACTATTTACCAGCAAGCTATCCCAAATTGTTTACAGTAAGTTCTATTTGCGTCTATATCGCCTTCCTTTACAGAGCTAAGGCAGCTCTCCTATGGCTGTTTCAGAGAAGCATGCATATCCACGCATCTCAGAAGAACAACACACACGTATTTGAAATTCAGATGCTCTTCAACCTAAGCCTATGTATGACATTTCAGAGGTGTAAGACAAAACTATGGAGCAGAAAATAATTATTAGCGATGACAAATATATGGTACACATCTTTCACCCAGAGTTCATAAAGCAGTTTACATGCATCTATTAAATAACCAAAACAAAACCACAACGCAGATTAATAGTAACAAAACCCAATTGATCCGCATTAACCATTATGAATGCATTTCAGAAATTACTGAGCAGCAGAAACAATGAACCACAGCATGCAGTCCCATTTACTTCCGTACATGGATTTCTTGTAATTATTACTTCAAGTAGCAAGTGTCAGTATTTAAGACATAAGTTTTGACATGAATTCTCACCACTAAAAGCTAGAAACTGAAGCCAGCTAAAGTAAAAACAAATACATTACTATACTGATTTATGAGAAAAGTGGCATTTACCAAATAAATACAATTGCTCTAGAATTCTAAACTCAGGATCTCAAACTACTTGGCACTGACCTGGTAGATAAGTTTAACAGGAAAGCATTTTGTTTTCAATAGAATTTGGTGGAATGACTTTCATAATTACATTATATTTAATTCAAAATAACATTTTTCTACACCACAGTGTAAGAACAACCACAGTAGCAGCAACATTTTACTTATTTAACAGTAAAACATCAGAAAAGATGACTCAGGTCTCTTATTAAGTGCCAGTAAGTTCAATCTACATACTTCAAGTCTAAGGATTTACTTGGGCCCCATATTTAACTCTTCAAATGACTTAAAGTTAGGGCTTGGAGGAAGACAGGAGAGACCAAAGCAACAAGCAAATCAATTCGGTTAAACATGTCTGAAAAAACAAATTTCACAGTGAAGTCAATAAAATCTTCCTGACAACTGACTGAAGTCATAAAGGATCATGACTTTCTTATTATTGTCTTAAATCAGAGCTGCAAAAATAAGCATTGTGAAGATAACTGAAGCAGCTGCGTTAACATCTCATTGCCCTTCAAGCTGCAATAGTCAAATTACTGGTAGGGGAGCAGGGAAACCAGCTATCAAAAATTAAAGGGCAAGCTATGTAAGAGTTTACTTTCTGTTTTCCTGTTGTGAATAAACACTCAGAGTGTGAGTTTGATTTATTTCGTTTTAATCACTTGTAATTGAGTCTTCAAGCAGCTTGCACAGGTTCATCTAAATTTACTGCTAACTTGCAATCTAAGTAAAATTCCCTCATTTTTCATATTTACCCAAGTAATTCCAATAATAATTCCTCCTAGAATTTCTATAAAACAAACAAAACCCAACAAAACCAATGGCACCCACTTATTTAAAGACCTATGTATCTATCCACAAAGAAACACCTCCTCCAATTTTCCAAGCCAGAAAGTGCTGTAAGTTAAAATAGTATCTAAAAACCCTCACTGGAAGAGGACTCATTCACCATTACGTGTTTTGTCCTGGGGGCACACAGTCACAAACTGACATCTGTAAGTAGCAACCTGTTCTTCATAGTCTCCTACTAATTTCAGCAGTAACTTGTAACTTACTTCATTATGTGCGATTTATCATATCTTTATAATAAAAGTAGATAGAAAATGTAATAACTGCATCTGGATACAAGAGATGGATCTATACCTGTCTGCAGCCACAAACACTTCTAACAAAACAGAAATCAATAACCCACCAACCCAGAATAAGTATATGCTTGTTTTGCACATTTCCAGCCAATCCGAGAGTAGAATAAATTATCAACTGTTTTCCACAATCAGCATGGTGCAGGTGAGTCTGAATGGTATTTTAATGGCCCAGAAGTTTACCTACCTGATCTGACATTAACTACAAACCCACCAACACCCTGGTTACTCTATCACTAGGTCAGACTATGAACTCCTGCTCAGTATGTTTCAAAGTTAGACAGGACACAGTACAGAGGAGAGAACATACTGACTTACCCACTATAGTGTGTTTTTACTCTGATGAAGTCTTTGTTCAAATCAATTTTTGAGCCCATTCTGCTAGGCATGGTCTGTATTTAACAGGCTAAATGAAGTTATAAATATATAGAAATAAATTCATTCAAGACATATAACTCATTTAATTCTGAAGTGAACAGCTTCATATGCTAAATGTGCGTTTCTCCTCCAGATGATTTTCAATCCAGCTGCATAGAGAGAAAACCAGAATACAGATGAATATACACACACTCTACTAAACAAATGAGTTGTGCCAAATTTTATAAACACAAATAGCTTTACACAGAACAGCAAGAAATCAAAAGGAATGTTCACAGGACCACTGACCCGCACAGAAATTGAATGAGATCAGTTAAAAATACCCTGTATAATTTAGTTTCACAGAAATATCCCAAGAGTTTGAGGAAGTTTACTTCAGAGAAATCTTTACTTACTCATCAACACAGCTTCTGGCTCTTTTCTTCTAGAGAGTATTTTAATTCAAAATAGTTTTTATATACGTGAAAGACTGCTAACAAGTAATGTTGGTGACAAATTTACCAAAAAAAAAAAAACAGAAGAGGAACTCTAAGGGACAATTTAAGTTACCTTTATGATTGGAGACTGAAAAACATCCTGTTTATTCAAAATTACTACCACCTTCCTTATACATACATTCGGACAGCTCCCTAATCCCACTGTCCAGGGAAAGCAGGGCCACAGGTACCAGGGAGAGACTCCAGAATTCCCCTCCCGACCTTCCCTCTCCCGCGGGGTTAGGAGGAACACGCAGCCCCTTCCTGTCCGGAGACACAACGCCAGTGGGGAGCGGCAGGGAGGCGACACTGTCGCCCGGGACAAGGTCGCACCGGTACTTCGCTGGCTGCGGCCGCGCTCCGTGCCGGGACGGTGGGGACAGCGGGCTGAGCGCGCCCTTCCTGGCCTCCCCACCCTGCGGGACTTCGCCTCTGGGACTGCCCCTTCCTCCTACCTGCTCCGACCGAGGGAGGTCCCACCCCAGAGACCGGGGGCCCACGGGTCCCGCTTCCCGCCTACTCGGCGACCCCTCAGAGAGCAGCGGACGCCCAAGACCTGAGGGGACGCTCCCTGCCCGGGGCCCGCATGCTGAGCTACACCTCCACGGCCTGAAGTTGCTCAAAGTCCCGCGAAGAAGTTTAGAATCGGACTTCGACTCCCCGCCGCCCTCCCTGCTGGCCGGGTCCCCGGAGAAGAACGGCAGCAGCGTTCGGCAGGAAAGACAGAGCGCAGCGGCAGAGGCCGCCGGTTCCCCCCTCAGCCACCGACCCTCCTTACCACCCCCCTCGCGCCAGCTCTAGTAGCAACGGCGCCACAGCACCGAACATGGCGGACTAAGAAGGTTAGCGCTCACAGCCAATAGAACACCACCTACACTACCTGTCAGCCAATAGCATGCTCCGACTCACCTGGAGCCAATCTCCAACAGGATCCCGCCCACCAACGACCAATCATAGGCCGGGAACCGTTACCTGGGCAGTAGGAGGATTTCAGCCAATCAAAAGCGAGCGAGGAAGCGGTAGGGAACACCTGCAGCCAATCAGAAAAGCAAGCGGTAAGCCCGCCGCTGCCGTGAGGGTGGCGGGTTACGGGTGAGGTGACAGGTGCGGAGGGCACTGACAGGCCGCCCGCCTCTCTGTCCGAGCGGGGCTGCTGCCGCCATTCGCCTTGGCCCCACCGGAGAGTTTCGGTGCCTTGCCATGCCTGTGCAGCGCCTCCGCGCTCCGAGACGCGGTAGCGCCGTGGCGGAGGGAGGCCCCAAGCCTGAGAAGAGAGGAGGGTGCGACCGTTACCGCGCTGTGGGGGCAGCGAGCTTAAGCTTCTGCCCTCCTCGGAGCCCTCTGGAGAGGTAGTGACTTGTCCCGACTGCCGCAGGCCTCTGGCTCCCCGGTGTGGCCTCGGCGGGAGGAGCAGGGTAGCTTGGGTGGCAGCGGCGATCTCCCCTGGGCTCCCCTGCGAGCGGTGGCCCGCACCGGGCGCGCGACAGGGGCCGCGGGGCCGCCGCAGGGCTGGGCCGGGGCGGTGCTGAGGTGAGGGGCGGAGCGGAGCCCGGGAGCAGCGGCGGCTGCCGTCCCGGGAGTCCTGCGGGGTGGCCTGGCGGAGGACGGGGTCTTTTCTCGCTCGCTGCCTCTCCAAAAAACCCCACCACCCCACCCTCAAACAAAACAAACAAACAAACAAAAAAAGCAAAAAACCCCCACTCCCCCAAAACAAATACACTGCCAGTACACACACACACACACACCCCGACCCAATGGCCTGGTGCCATACCCGAATCTGTCAGAATTGTTTCCTGGGAAAGCTCACTTCCACAGGAGAATAATCTCCCAGTGAGTGTAAAGGTAGCATCCAACCATAAAAGGTTTCGTTCAAAACTGTTAAAGCAGGAAAACCGCGGCCAAGATAATAAAGAGAAAATAAAATAACAAAGATAAACAATATTAGACTTCAGAGTGGCCAGATCAGAGGGAAGAGAGAAAAAAAACAGAGTATGTTGTAGCAGTGTTGTTGAATTAACCACAATTTCACAAGAGCAAGTCTGTGAAATTATTAATGCCCTTAGCTTTATAAAGTTGTTTTTGCTGGATTTTTTTTTTCTAACGAAACTTTGATCTTTTGATTTCAAACTGTGAATCAGCTGTGATTGAAGCAAAGCCGTCTCCTGTGTAAACGCCTGTTCTTCAGATGAAGGCGTAGGATAGTTAACTCAGGGAGTCCCCTAGTGGAAATGCTGCTTATACTGGTCAAACAGCTATTTTCCTTGTATATCTTAAAACGATTTTCCAAGCAAATAAGCTATCCAAGCAAAAGGTTTGCCTTGGGGCTTTTGTTGATCTATTTATATCTGTCATTGGGCAGCTGTAACCCACCACATTTGAAAAATAAACCAAACCAAGGTGTCACAACTATTAGATTTTTTTTTGACTACCTGGAGTTGAGCATCCAACAAGTTGAGCAAACCATTGAAAATGAAAAAAAAAAAAATATCGATCCTTAGTCTCCTGCTATTACCTTCTGTACACCTACATCAACTTCTTTTTAGACACCATTTAGCACTTTCACAATATCTTTATAGGGGTTTGTGGGTGTGTATATGTTGATGAGTTTGTATCCCTGCAGCCCTGAGCCTTTTGGTGTTTCTACAGTCTTCCAAAATACAGAGAAATAATAGTTACCTACTAGTTTAGGTAGCAGTAAAGTGGCATGTCTTATTCCCATCAGTCTAGATGTTTCCTCAGACACCAAGGAAATGCACCAAACGGTTTCATTTATCAGTCTTTAATCTGAATTATTTGTGTATCCACTGTTAATTTTATCTTAGTGGGAACTGTCAATATAGTTTCAAAATGGGCCCTTAAATCTTCATGTGTTCCAGATTTCCTCTGCTTAAAATGGAGAACATTATGTAAGATATGTCTACAAACAACTCTTTCAGGGCAAGCTAGACTTTGATCCCCCTGTCATGTCAATTAAACAACTTCAGCTCCTTGAGTTTTTAGTTTGGAAGATAAAAGGTAGTGCAGTTCTTCAAAACTGTGATTTGAGGTTTTGTGTGTTTTATTGTTGTTATTTTTTCCTAGCACAACTTACTGAGGACAAAAGATCAAGTACATTTTCAGTGCCTGAAGAAAATCTCAACAATAACACTTTTACATCTTGCAGAGATACGTTGTAGTTGATCACTTAGTACTAATGCTGTTATTTTAGAAGTCTTATTTTGAGTTGATTTGTATTCTTGTATTATAAGACTGTTTAAACACTTGAATTTCTTAATAGATTCTTCCCACTTCTGGGCAGATGGCTTTTTTTGGAGAGGATGTCAGCTTTGCTCTGTGCATTAGCTAACAAGGTTGTAGCTGGTTTGAAAACACAACATATTGTATGATGATTGTTTCTGGCATATTGTTTTTGAAACACAATCAACTTATGTTGTGTTAGAGCTGTAAATCCTGAGTGTATTCCTGAGATTTTTTTCTTTTTTCTTTCTAGATGGCAGTGCATTGCACTTTTATGTTCTACTAAACCATCCTCAGCTTAATAAAAGTTTGTAATATTGCTCTCCACTACACTTACATTTGAAGAGCTGACAGATTCCTACAGGTAATTTATTTTATTTTAAATGAGATATTTATTGCATTTAAACTTTTAGTTCTTTTTTTAATTATTATTGTCTCTTGTTGTCAGATCTTTTACTCTGAAGAGCAGACTATGAACTGATCTGTTTGAGAAAGAGAAAGCTTTAAAAAAGGTTTTTTTCAAGTATTTCAGTTCTGTTCTGAAAATAAGTCCAATCATATCCAGAACAACCAAATGGGAGTTTCCCATTCTTGCATTCCTTTCTTTATATGATGAGCATTGGCAAATCACAAATCTCTGTCACATGATCGAAAAGAATTTTTTGAAGAGGTGGGCTAATAGTGATTTCCTTACCAGTATTGGTAATTAAGTTCTGTAAGAAAGAAGAAAGAGTTCCTTCCTGCTGGAAATACCCATGCAGATTTGCTTTTCTGTTTTGTTTTTTTTTTAAAAGTCAGTGTGGCTTATTAGCAACCAGGATCAATAGCAGTCAATATTAACCAGGAGCTGCTGAAGTCTAATGTAAGTTATCTTAAGGAGGACATACTTAATTTGCAGAGACTTCTTAGTGAAATGTGTCAGAATCTCAGGTTCTATGTTAGCTTGTGTTATTATCACCTCATCTACAGTGGCGTCACTCCTGTTTGTACAGATATGGCCATGGTGATAATCTGGCTCCACATTCAACCTCAGTGTCCAATTGTGCCACACATTTACAGTGGCAGTGGAGAACAGCGATTTGCTAAGGAATCTAGAGTTGGTATTTCAACTGCTGCAGCCTAGCAGTCTGATGTTACCTCATGATCGAATTGTCTTTTTGACTAAAAGTTATGAACATCCAGAGTGTTGGTTTTCGACCTTAATGTCTCCTTCATTATTTCATTGTACTATTGTCTCTGACAGTAACTTTGAAGCTGTATTGATTTAAGCATGTATATCTGCACATTTCCAGCAGATGGCAAGATATTCCTAGGCAACTGTCTCTGGGAAATACAGTTGTATATACAATGCTTATAAGTGCTAGTTCTTCATTTTAATGCTACAGGCTGTTCAGAACTGCTCTTTAAAAATTAGTTCAAAGGGAAAAAAATATTTGGGGTTAATGATAGCATTAATTTAAAGTACTGCTTCAGGCATCAGATATTTGCATTAACGTCTATTAATCTCACTCCAGTGCAAGGTTTTTCTAGCTGTATTTTCCTTTGTAAGTTTCTAAAAAACATTTGCTACGTAATGGGTTTGAAAACTCTTAGACGGCGCAGTACAACTGTTTAGTGCCTTTAACAAGAATGTAGTAAGCTCCCTTATCTCCTTTTTAAGTCGGTATCTTGAAAGAAACAGGCTGCATTTGCGTAGGAAAACTGCGTTGTAGGGATATACATTCCGTGCTGTCTTGGGCCATTATTCAGAGAATAAGTTGTCCTGCATGATTTAAAAAATTAAGTACCTAAATACCTCACTGAATCCACAGAATGAAACCAAAATAATTTATTCCAGGCTTCACATGAAGAAAGTAGTGTCTTTTAACCTTTCCGGTGAAAGGAATAATATTCCAAAATCTCTCAGGGCATTTTCTCTACATGTACCACTCAAAAGAAACAACTAATTGTCAAATATAATTTTATACACTAGAGCCAGGAGGAAATGAGAATATTTCTGGATTGAAAAGTTATCTAGCTTGGTGAATACTGTAAAAATAATTTGATATTGCAGATATAGTACTTGTAACTAGTATTTTGGCACAAATATCTACAAAACCAGGAGAAAAAACTAACAATGTACATTTTTTTTTCCTGTTTGTTTGGTTTTTGTTGGTTTTGGGTTTTTTTTAAGAATGTCAGAAGGAACCATTTTCTCTTCAAGCTGGATTTCAGCATAACCAAGAGATGGAAACAAATTTTATCTTGTCATCTTTATTCATCCTGCCTAAAATCTGTAAGTAATGCATGTTTTTGGAAGGTACCTACTGCATCTGAAACTGATTGTGTGTATTGAATTTTATTATATTTTAACTCTTGTGCCTATTGTGCATTTGCCTTTTTCTGATCTACTGATAGATGCATTTGTCTGATGGAAAAGCATTTTAACTTTTCCAAATAGCTCCAACCTCCTTTTGCAAATAATCTCAGCAGTTCTTTTTCACATTCTGATGTACAGATCTGTTTGAGTGCTTGTGCTTTATATTAACCTATTGTTATTCTGCCAGCAACAGCTGCTGCGGAAAGAAAGAAAAAAAGGAGTATCCTAATGCTTACCCATTCATACTATGTGCTTCCACTTGTACAAGTTGGTATTGTAAAGAAAAGTACAGTTCCAAAAAAAGTAAGTCTGTGAATCCAGGCTTCAAACAATGGGAGAGAGATTTAAAGATGGTACTGGGTGTTTTGGTTGCATAAAAGAAACCTTAGCCAATGTATAGTCATTAAAAAGACTGGTTTTGCTTAGTAGAATGCAGTAAGCCATGTTTTGTATTTCAGCACGTGAAGTTCATGCAGTTGGGTTAGTAAACAAATATGGTGGCTTATTCTTGTGAACAGTACTTTTGATTAAAACAAGCTAAGTCACAAGTGGGGCAACTCTTTAAATATTTATGAAGCACTTATGCAACATCGGCATTGGGATATTTGCCATATTAAAATGTTCATTTAATGGAGAAAGGGTTATAAAATCAGAAGAATGGTCTGAAACAAGATATCATATAAAAAATAATTGACAATCATCACAGAAAAGAAGATTTACTGACTAGCAAGGTTTATTTTTTCTGTAGCTCAGATCACAAAGTTGTTTTTGACTGATACTCTTGAATCCCAGCGTTTGAGGAACCAAAGGATCTTGACTGAAAGGGATACTCACACTCACTAAGGAATCATTATGACAAAGAGAATTTTTCAAGGAAACTTAATGATACATGTAAAAATCTGCTAGAATGCCTCAAGTTAGTTCAAAGTTAGTTTTGCCAATGTACCATCAGATGATCGGTGTTTGACTAAAACAGGCAGGCTCATAGATTGTTCATTGTTGACATTTTCATGTTCAAGTGCTTTGTCTTCACCTTTAAGACTTAATTATACATTAGTTTAGAAAGTCTGTCCGATAACTGTTATCATCATGTATCCGAGATCCTAAAGGGAAAAAGCTCTGCTATTTAACCCAGTGAAGGCTACTGAGCTTAATGTTTAAGGTGCTATTGCTTAGCACTCATTCCAGGAGTAGGAGAAGTGCGGATTACTGAGAGAAACACTCCAGGTCTGCTGGTTAAGATGTGAGTGGGAGGCAAAGGCACTATTAGACCAAAAGCATAAGATGAACTATCAGTCGTAGCTAGGAGGCTCTTAGCTCACTGTCATTGCCAGTTGATCTGTCTCATCTCCAGACCACTATCTCTGGCTTACAAAAGGCTTTCCTTTGAAAGAAATATATCTCTTTAGAAACAAAGGTCAAAGGATACATATTTGTTACGGTTCATTTTATTTCACAGGTGAGGAATTCAGCAGAGATGAAGACTCTGTCTTTGTGGTTTGGGAGCTATTGTTGCTATATTAATGTTTACATCTCCCCTTTCCACTGGTGTAAGAAACAGGGAGAAAAAGCTCTCTGTTTTATTTTTGATAGTTCAATGAACACATAAAGTTGTGTAATTAATTAAAGTGACTCAACAAGGACCTTCATTGCTTAAATGACTAAAACTACTGGGAATGTTCCTACTGCTGAAGGTTGTTGAAGAATCATTGCACTACATGGACTCCTCACAGAACAGATTATGTACAAAGTTCTTCTTACAAATTTAGCTAGAAAGGTATAGAGTGCTTGGTGGCAGGACTCGCAGATTTTCCTACCTTTTCTTTGCTGAAATTACTTTTTATTTAACTGCTATAGCCACAAAGTACTTGTGTATTTCTGACAAGGTTGACTGAAAAAAAAATCCTTCTCCTTTTCTCTCTCCTAAATGCTTCAATTAAGACATCATTATGACAACTAGTTCTTAAAGACAATTATTGAGAAAAAAGGGGGGGGGCAATCGGTAGTTTTACATCAGTAGAAGAAGACAGGTATCCTGTTATTACTTGAATTAGTGACTTAAGATCTTCAGCTATATTAGGACCTGTCAACTTTCAAAGGTTTTAAGATTTCAGACTATGAACTTAACAGATAAATGGAGAGAGATGGCTACTATCTCCAAATATATGTGAAATGTGAGTAACCGGTTCTGTGTCACTCTAGAATGAAAATGCATCTCCATAGAATGTCATCTTTAGCAGATCAAACCAGCAACATGTGCAGACATGCAGGCTGCTCTTCAGCCTACTTACTCTTTTTTTTTTTTTTGCTAAGCAAGAGACAAGCTATTGTTTCTATTGAAATCAATGGCAGTGAAATAATTTAATCCAGTGGAAATGAATTTGGGCCAAATGCCACTAAGTTTGGATAAAAATAATAAGGCATTAATATATTTCTATATAAACTGGAGTAAAGCATATATCCTACATAACATCAGAAATCACCATGGTAATTCTTTGCAGATTTTCTTGCTGGATTGAATATTAGTGTTTTTCTAGCCCATGTTAAAATAGACAAAATGAATAATGTTTCAAGACTATTTTAAGTCAACACCTCCCTTACTTGTCTTTCTTATATAAGATAGAAGCACCCAGAAGCTAACTCACTTTTGTTGATACTGCATTAGCCAGCAGGATAAAGAATTCTATGGGTAGCCCAGGCGATGTATGTTTAAAAGCAAATAAAACCAAACCTCTATGCTTCTGTGTTTATTTTTTTCAGGATATTTAAACAACCTGTTTCTGTAGAAACATAATTTTTGCTCGTTTTCCTTTTGTATGTGTTCACCAGCGCACAACACACTGTAAATCACAGGGGCTCCGTTCTTCTTGCTGCATAACCCGGTCCTAATCTTTTAGAAAGCAATGATCCCTCTTCTGAAAGATAACAGTGAAAGAAACTATGGAGGAAAGAAAATGGATGCTTCTACCATTGAAGACATGCAATTGTCATTTCAGAGGATGGAAGAAAACAGTGAAAATTTTAAACAAACAAGACTTAACCCTGAGGACCAAGTTTTCACCTCGGTTCCTCAAGAATCCTCTTTTTATTGCTTTCCCTCAACCAGACTTAGTAGTGCTGTCCTAAATTCTCATTATTGGTCCAGCCAGCATTCAGTTTGATTGAAAGACAGGCATTCTTAGATCAAAATATTCCACATTCAAGAAGTGCCTGATGGATCCTTCAATAAGCATGCACAGAACCGCCATTGTAGGCAATCTGACAATAATCACAGCTGATATATTAAATGATATATTAAAGTATAGGTTCAATTTTAAAATACTACATGCCTTATCATTTATAAACAATATATAGATGCCTCTTTTCTTTTATATATATGCACATATGAGCTTGCATATGTAAAAGTTGCACACACAACCTGGAAAGATGAGGGTAGAATAATCTTAAATATATCTATGAAAGCGTAGTAAGTTTAAGATGTACAGAAATAGATCTTTTGTGTTTGTCTAACTCTGAAAGAAATGTAGCAATAAAGGATGAACAGTCTGGATGGAGTATTATACCAGATGTTTTACAGATTACTCTGTATTTCACCACTCAATCTTTATTTAATCTTAAGACTGTAGTAATTGTAATACTGGAATAGCTCAATGGCCTATATATTATTTTGCTACTTCAACTATGCCTGTTCCACATTCCTACCCCTTAAAACTGGCCAATTATTTATTGTAATGTAAAGAAAAATGTCCCCCCTACCCCATCTGGTAACCCAATGTATGAAAATTGAGAATTTGATGATATCTGTGCTAGCAAAGGTAATTCTCGGTGCTCTTGTTCAGATTACTTGCTCAGTAAGCAACTGATGCAAACCTGTATTTGTTAGTAACTAACTATCGAGTGAAATAGAAGTATTGCAAGAGTTAAAGAAAGGGATACATTTCCAGAGGTTGGACTCCTTTCACAGCTGTTAAATTTCCAGAGCTATTCTGGATTCAACTCTGTCTGACCAATTTGCTGATTTGCTTACTTACACAGCAGGGATATGCAATTTATTTCTGCTACTCCTTTGCCAGTTGAGTTTTTATAGTTGTTGGGATAAGTGTTATCTCTCAGAAATATCTTAAAAATCCCAGTAGGCTAGGAACTGTAATATTAGTTGGGACCTTTTGTAATAAATAATTGTATTATGTATTATTAGTTACATGGTAGGAGCCTGATCCCACTGGCTCTTTAAGTGCTAGTCTTTCCACTGAAGTTACGGATCCTGTGAACATGAACTTTGGAGCTTGTGACTCTCAGGTCTTGAAAGACTGGTTTTCCTTGCCTTTATTTATTATTACATCAAGTAGTTAAAAAAACAACAACAAAACCCCCAACCCCTCATCTATTTGCAATAAAGTCAACTGAGCCAACAAATTAAGGAATGTAACTGCAGAGTTAACTTTCTATTTAATAAAATACTGCATCCTAATGCAAAGGAGGCATAGAAGGCAATATTTTGTTTATGAAAGTCCCAAGGAGGGAAGATAATTGTTCTCTATTGGTTAATGTTTTACGGTTGCTACAGGGATATAAAAACTGTTTAAAAGCTATCAGGAAATAAAGAATGCACAGTCAGTTTCATAATACAAATATTTGTTTACATCCCCTTTCCCTTAATGCATCTGTAGGACACTATCAGAAATCCTCTTCTCAGGTGAAATCTGGACTAGTTGCAGGGCTAATTATTGTTGAAAAACTTAAGTTTCAAGGCCTGAAAAATATTTGTTACCTATTTCAAATATTCTTTAGCTTTCTGAGCACCTTTCCCCTTACTATCTTAAAATATCCCAATTAAGCATTTAAACAGTTCTATAAAGATAAGTTAAAATATTTTTGGTAAATCCCCTCATGGTAATTTCATAGGCTTCATCTACAGAACGAAGTTCTACCATTATCTTGAGTGCTCTTTTCTGTGTGAGCTGAAATGACAGTACTGACAAAAGGAGCTTGTGAAACTAATTTGGTTAAATCACTACAACTTTTTTTTGTGCAGACGAGACCTACAAATATAAAAGCACTTTTCTTTGGCTGTAATATTGTCTGTCTCTGCCCCACTTGAGAACACAAGGAGCGATGCTTTAAGTGCTGAGCATTACTGATCTCAGTAAAACATGCACAAACTCAGCAACTCTGTGACAGGCTTTATACCAAAAGGTAGAGATTGGACACAGGGCTAGAGGGATTTTTTGTTCAGTGGAATTAAGCCTATGTATTGGTTGGTCCTAAATCTAGAGTGATCTAAAGACGTCAGATACCTCAGAAATAAGGGATATTTGGATTTCTTTTTTTGGACCAATCTTTTTGCGGAACAGTGAACTCCCAATAGCATCTGATTAGTTCTGTTGGTGCTATATTTTCTGACAGCCTGGGCTTGACTGTCTTCTCAGATTTGTTTTTACGGTGCAGGACTTAGTAAAAGGAATAGCCATGACATAAAGCTGGTATAAAGAGAGAACAGATCCCTAATGCATTATGTAACGATGGGCTTAGATCCTCAAATTCACTTCATTTAAGACACAAGCTATAAAGGCAGAAAGAGACAGTGCCTTTCTCATTTCAGCTACCAAATCCATCCAAATAGACATGTTCATTGCCAAATTTTTATTCAATTTTCATTAAGAAGAATTAGCTATATATGTTTATAACATATATTGCATGCAGTATTATAATAACATCAAACAAACTTTCAACCATTGCAAGTGTTTTAAGCTGCTGCAATAAAGAGGGCATGAAGGAGTTGCTTCAGATTTTTTTTTTAATGACAATATTCTCAGAAACTTTCAGTCAGCTTTTTGTTATCTATTCTGCTTCATAGACAAATGTGCAGGGGTGCTGTTTTCCTCCTAATGTGAAGTGCTTTCTTAGGTTAATGACTTTTGAGTATTTAAAATCAGAGCAATCGTTTTAAGTGTTTTGTTGTACCAACTGTAGAAGCCTCATTGAGTTAAATTGGTTTCGCTACATTATCTGTTGGATTAGAAAACTGGTTAAGAACTGATGTGAGAGCTTTTACTTTAACTTGGATAAGTGCTTTCATTTTTACCCAGAAACAGGACAGACATTTCTGTATATTGACCTCATAATAGTGCTGTCACTAACCAGCATTACTTTCAAGCAAATCATGCAGTATCTTGCTCTTCTTCATCTTCTGCTTTCTGATTCTTTTTAACCTCTTGAGGCAGCAACAGCTATTTTTTAACATAAATACCACAGTCTGCATAAGTGCCCCACAGAAAGCACTCATGAATACAGAATGGTACTTTCTCTCCTGTTGTCAAGGCCAAAGTAGAGTTTTACAAGCCCTTGGGCACTGATTAGGCAGGATTTCATTATGGGATGAAATCTCTGAGGTTATTTTGATTTTCCTTCTAATGCATTTTATCTTCCAGTTCAATAGCTGGAATGTCTATTTTGTCCGTTTATAGACGCTCCAATTTCTGTATACTTACATTTTATTAACACCTCACATTTAGAATGACTACATTAACACATAGCCCACTCTTTTTCTCACAGACACGCCAGTCTACAGAGCACTACTCTAAATTGCTGAAAGGAATACAAATGCTTTCAGGTACAGCACAGAAAAAGTGCCTTCTGATCTGTCATATACTTTTTTTTTTCTTCCCCTCTCCTTGATGCTAGTACAACCCATCCAAAGACAGCATTCAACTGACATCAAATTCAGTTTATTTCTGCTTATTAAGGGCATCATGAAATTAGAGCTGAATAGAGCATTTACTTTAGACATTAATATGTGTAAAGTATTAACGTCTGATGATTTTTTCCTTAAAAGGGTTTGAATGGCATCTGACTTCTATTTCTGGCTCTGGAAACATATTTAAGAAAATCCCACTCTTCATGATGGAGGTGTTTTGTCTTGTGCTACTCATGCAAGTGCAGTAACAGTAGCTGAAACACCTGTTCTCCCCTCTGAGTCACCTTGTTCCTGGAATGGACACAATTGCCATATGTATGCTCACAGTGTGCATTTCTGACTGCCTGCAATGTTTTGAGAGTTTTTTTCCTCTTTACTTATGCTTCTGTCTACAACATTGTGATAGTCTAGCATTCTCACTTAGGGTGTTTTTGAGGAGAAGATTGCTGCCACCTTTTACTTTGATCAATCACAACTGAGCTGTGCACGTTGAAGATCTGCAGTCAAACTACAGAAAAAATCATTGAATAAATCTTTTGAAGAAGTCAGCAGGGCATGCAGCCTGTGACTGTCTCCCAGATGGAGAAGCAACTAATTTTGTCCAATAACTCTATGTGATTACTCAGTTGGCTGCAGTGTAAGGAGTTACGTCAGGTGCACAATTACAAACTATTACTGCTGAAATAATTAGATTAGACACTGCCTTTATAATATCTGCAGCTGCCCTCTTGCTAATTACTCTAAATAACCAGCCACTGCACACTAGAGGGACTAGGTCAATGCTTTGTTCTCTGCTTTTTAATAACTTTAATTCCAAAATCATGGATTATCTTGTGAATTACACTCTACAGGAACTTGCGGCAAGTATTTCTTCAGCTGGATTTAGTCAATAATTTCACTCTTAGCAGTAGATACTGACCCTGACAGGCAATGTGATAACTAATAGCTAGAGAAACCAGAGGGATACAAAAAGGTTAGACTCTGCTTTCGCAGCAGTAGTTAATCTACTGATTTTTAAAACAAAGATTATTTCTGATTTATGCAAGTGTAACAGAGAAGAATAAGGCACTATGGCCTTTCTAAAGGGTGTAGTACTGTTGTGGTGATACTGTTCAGAGTGCTGCGCAGAATATTTCAGACTTGCCTACCATCTTGCCTTGCCTATGAAAGTGCATCATCCAAGAGTTACATTTAAACTTCTGATGCTTCTGAGACCAGACAAGAATTAGATCAGGTGTAAATTGAAAAAGCTGAGTTTTAAGCTGAAAGGAAAGGTAGAAAGAGAAGTTAAGGTATGTCAAGGACCTGACACAGAATCATGGAAAAAGCAACAACTTAGTAAGGAAAAGGCATTGTAAAGTCATGTTTCTGCTGGTTTTATTCCACTCTGCACTTAATCATTATGTAAAACAGTAAGAATGATTCAGAAGAGAGCAGAAGAGCTTGATCTTGCTTTGGAAGAAAGTCATTATGACCAAAAACACACTTACTTAGAAAAAAAAAATGGTGTATTTCTGTAACGTAGCATTTCATCAACATCAGGTACAAACACTAAGAAAAATAAACTAGAAAGAGAAGCAGAAGGGAAAAGAGGAGCCTGATTACCTGCATGTATTGAAGGAGATGCAGAATTTCATTAGCTTTCTGGATAAGGTTAAAGTTGAGTGATACTTTGCTTTAATTCAATATGTGAGAGTCTCAGAAACTATGGTAAATAGCACCACATAAGTACTAGTTGGATGCACTTACCTAGTTGGAGGATAAGAGTTTCTGTCTCTCCTGAAGGGTTTTCTTCTGTAAAACTCAAAGATATAGGAAAGAAATCAGTATCATTATATCAATTTTGCAGATGATGCAGTGAAATGACTTAACTAAGATTCCCCACCTAGTCAGTGGCAAGATCTTGGAGCAGAACCCGGGTGTCTCAGTCCAGGGCTAGATTGGTGGGAACTTTGATGTCAGTTTGTGCTTTCCCACACACTGTTGGCAAATAGTTTTTCTGTTATAACAGAAACTAAAGATTGAGGTGAACCTAAGCCTGAGTTATGATGGGAGCATACTTTCTATTATAGCTCAGTTCAGGATTGGTTTTTTTGCTTCAGAGCGTTCTCTTACTTCAGTGATATTGAACAAATCTTATTTTAAGTTGTAAATCTGTGTTAAAATGCTCTATCTTTCAGTGCTGGTCATACGAAATCAAACCACATGTCACAGATAACTGAGGCAGGAGGAATGTGCGCACACTCCACCACGATTAAATGCTTGTTTCATCCTTCTTGCAACTAGTAATCATGAGCCACTACGTTCAAGATCCTCATCTTCAAAGCCCAACGCTGCTCTTCTCTTATCTACATCTTTTGGCTTCTTTAATCTCGCACCTTCCCATGCTCCCTTCCTTCGTAGCTTTCAGCCACTCGCTTTGCTTCCTTCATTCCCTCCCCCTCTCATTTCATATTTTCTTTTGTGTCAGTCTCTATATTTGAAATAACCTCTCACTTTCAAGGCAAAAAACCCTCTAGAAAATTTTCCCTTTTGAAATGTCGTATGTTGGTTTCCTACACTAACAATATTTCAGTTGTTTTAATACATATCCCAGTATATTTACTGTGGAGTTTTTTAGAGATTGATTCTAAAACTTGTATTTGTTGTGAATACTGCATTAATTTGCTGACTTCACTGGAATTATTTACAGAACAAAGTGTTGTTTTGCATGAGTTGCGTGACAGAATCTAGCCCTGAATTAAGGAGTGTGTATGAGTACCCACAAATTTCATTGTCAAATAATGGAAGTGAAGAGGCCTAACATAGTAGGTCAGCCTCTGAATAAAAATGGCAAAAAATCCAAAGCAACTGCGTAACTTAAAGCCATTTATGCCTTTTTTTTTTTTTTTAACTTCACTCAGCTATTTAAGGACAGATGCAAAAAGGATATTTTCAGAGGCACACATGGTAGACTCTCACTGAAAATCAACAGAATGAATGCTAAAGTCCTTCCTGAAAATGCAGTCTGAATTCCTTCCTTATCAAGCACCTTTAAAATTTTTCCCAATCCAACATAGAAAGCCTGAGCTTTCCCTGTGTTTCTAAATCACTTTTGTCTATTTTTGGGCCTGTTAAACTAATAAACATTACTGTGTTTAAATGTTTAAACTTCCAGTAGCTTAGATCCGAAATGTAATACAGTCATTATTAACAATTCAGTAGAATTTTATGTAGTATATTTTATTTCATGCTGTGACTAAGAGCATTGAAATGTTTTCAATACTTTATCCAAGACAAATAATAGTTTAAGAAAAAGCCTCCACTCCCGTCTACTCCATTCTACTTTGTTAATGAGATTTTTATGATTAAAAACTCCAACTTTACCACTACCGTTAAGCCTAGACCATCCCACAGAAGGCCAGATGCAGAAAATCACTGAGGAATTAGCACTTCCGTTACAAAAAAAGGAAATTATCTGAGTGTGAAAAGCCAAATCTTCATTACTGATCGACACTTAAAGTGGAGGAAAACCATAGTAATTTAAGATTTAAACTTGTGCTACAAATATGTACATATGAAAAATTGTCTCATGGTAATACAGGAAATAAGGAACTGGGATTGTTTGGCAGAATACAGTTATTACTGGATCAAATCAGATCAGTAATAAATTGCTGCTTTTAGTAGGAACTGATCACAGGACTTTCTTGACTTTAGCAATGTCTTGAGCTCATTGGAAAATATTTTGAGAAGAGATGGATCAATATATTTTCAGCAAGGGCTTTTTAGTCTGTAGGTATTGTTCAATTTGTAGCTCTTCACATGATTTTTCTTTTTTTTTTTTTTTTTACATTGTGTATGCAACCCAGTATATAACATTGACTGCTGCAAAGGCTGCTGGGAACACGGCTCTGGCATATATATCAATGGTATCAGCATCAATGGGCTTAAAGAGGGACTTCAGACCACTCTTTTTGTCCAGTTTCATTACTTGCTGCTGTTTTGTCTCTCCAGTTTCTATTTCTATTGTGCCATACGATCCAGGCAGGCTTCTGGGAATTCGGTGCTGCCTATTGGAAATGGCCAGTTCCTGGTTCACACCAGCTATGGAAAGGGAAAACAGAACAATGGCGTTCTTCACGTTTATCTGCAAAGGAAAGAAGAGAACCTGTAACAGCAATTTATAGGGCAAAGGTAGTGTACTTCATCCAAGCTAGCCATGATACTGATGTGGTGAAAATACCTATGAGATCCATAAGTGTGGAATGGGATTTATCACTTGCTTTGGCAGACGGACCACTGAAAGACTCTGTTCTATCACATCTAAATTCTGGTTATAATTTTACATGCTCTGAATTACTGAGGCACCATCGAGACAGCATGCATAGGCCCACCTGACTGAAAATAATTGACTGACTTCAAGGAGACAGTCATTCCATTGTGTGGCCAAAGCCAATGGGCAGTTCTCAGGCTCTTGTCAAAGCTGAGAGAACGTGGAGGTGGGACAGAAAATGAATATGGATCAGTTGTATCCGCTACAGCTTAATAAAATGAAGTAATAATAAATACTACCAAAGGTGCTGGAGAGTTCAAAAATATGTAGGCCTGGGCTACAAATTGTGAATTGTCAAAAAAAAAAAAAAAAAAAAAAAGATTTCTTAATCAGTTCACTCTGCTTCATCACTAACATGCATATATGTACATGAAGAAAGCAGCAAAGCCATCTGGAGTTCCTGGAAGAAATTTCATCTACAGACTCCTTTATTCGGTTTCCCTAGGCTTCATATCTACATAACTTATATCCATGCTAATTATATCTGTATTTACCTTATGCAGCTTAGGTGTAAAAAATGTAATCTCCAGGGGACAACATTGAAGACAACAGGCCTAGTTTTTGTTTGGCTGACAGCATTTTATTATGCTGTAGCAGAGCTAAAAGAGTCTTAGCAGAAGTCGCTACTAAAGAACACCTTCTGAGAATACCTTTCTTCCCCATCTCATGTAATACTGTCATAATGACTTTGCCCTGACCCTGCAGGAGCAATTCAAGGTTGCCATAACTTACACTGAGGACTGGACAAATATCAAATATATTCTCAAAATGTAAGATGTACAAATCTGGCTCAAGACATACTTTGTCTCTCATCTTACTCATTCTCTCTTATTCTCCATTTCCTATCTTAAATACAGCAACAAACTATGTAAGAATATGTTGTCTTTAGTGCTAACCATGCTGCAAGGGGAAATCAGCATTGCATTTGGTTGCTTGTCATATTAATGTGCCAAAAGAATTAACCAGTAAATATGTTGTTTTCAAAAGGGGTAGAAGAATTTGCCTCCATAGTAGAAAAAGGTCATGATGCAGGGTGATTGCTCTTGCAAAGTTATTCACAGTATTATGCTTACTGACCTCTCCACTCTGCCTTCTTGCTTTTATCTTGTTCTTTTGCTTTTTCATGTAGTCAGCATTGAAATGTGCAAATGCGTATTCTACCAGTGCAGCAAAGACAAACACATAGCAAATCCAGAAGTAAACATCAAGTGCCTTGATGGCAGATGCTCGTGGAAGCGAAGATCGTGCACTGACCATCAGTGTAGTCATAGTAAGAACAGTAGTTATACCTGCAGTGTAGTGTAAGAAAATTTACTTTAGGTTTCATAGTAAACACCATAAGTGTATTTACTAATCTGAAGCTGAGGAATATGTTCACAGTAGAAACCCCTTAATAGTGTGACTTCAGATTTTCAAAACAGGGCAGCTTGTAAAAAACAGTGCATTTGTATGAGTAAGGCAACTTTGAACATTACCCTTGGTTTTGTTCTAGATCAGGACGAACAAAACCAGAAGACTTAACCCTGAAAAACTTTTGCATCTGGACTTGCAACCGTTACTCAGGCAAACAGATGCACAAGCTCTAGGAACATTTTTTTGTCACTGTCCCAGTTCCTTCAAATCAACTCTTTCACACATCTGCCTCACATTCACTATTGCTTTTAACCATCTTTAGATGGTTATTTTCTGTTCTTTACTGAGGCAGCTGCTCTGATAGCATGACAGAAATTAAAACATGAGGGAAATCTTTTAAAGAACTCTCTCGTCTGCACATGTAAACATAGTATTCATAAATGCACCTCCATGGAAAATGAGGGTTATTAGAGAGTGGAATTACAACTTCAGCATACCCTTCCCTGTTAGTTCCCCAGACTATTTGTTGTACCTAATGACACTCTGGCAGGCACAGCTGACTGACTGATCCAGAAGGATACCCACGACATGGCCACTAGTAAGATAGAAGGAACATAAGACTGAATGATGTAAACTCCTCGATTTCGCCGAAGGTGGAAGTGGAGACTGAGCCTGGGAAACTGACCTGCTGGAAAAAAGAGCAAAGAAAGATTCTGACTGTGCGAATTACAGTTAAACTGATATTCCAGATAACATTTCCTATAATGACCCAGATCTACATTCTTAAACATCTTTCAGACAAGGATCACAAAAAGCTTTTTTCAATGTTGTTCAATTAGTCTTCATAAACCCTGCACGAGGCACTGCAGTTCTCATCAGCACTGTTAGCTAAGAATAGGTCAAATGATTTGTCTCAGGTCATATCAATGCCAGATCTGAAAATAAAATCATGAGTCTTCCCAAATAACAGTATTGCTTCAAAATGTGTACTGTCTTATCATCTGCTGTAGAAAGTCCTCCAGATACTAAATTTAGATTTTTTAAAAGGCCAAGTTAATTTCAAACTCAAAAAAGAGCTTAGAGGAGATGTGCAGCATAAATGAGAATCTGAATACATGAAAGAGGATGAAAAATCAGCAGGAAAGAAATGACTCCAATCTTTTACAAACATTGCAATAAACCCAGTGATACGCATACACACCACTGACTTCTACTGGATAGAATTAGAATGATCTGACTGTACGTCATAAGCCTCATGCCATCAGGGCTAATGGAAATTTTTCTTTGTCCGAAGTTGCAAATTAGGTCAAGAAAATGTGAGCTATACCTCAAGTGTTTTTTATCAAGTGCTGTCTGGCTACTCCATGCAGTATTTTGTCAAACATACAGAGCTAAAGGACATAATATGCACAGTGGCTACCTGAAGGGTCAGCAAAGGTTGGCATTTTTTGCAAGTGTAAGCTAAAGAAAACTCTTATCAGAAACCTGACAGGTTCTTAAATTAGTTAGTTGAGGGATTTTGTATTATACATATAGGAGGTTTCCTTATGCAGGAAAAAATCAGATACTGTCCCTGAATTGAAGACAGATCCTGTTACCCGATTTGAAGTTCATCATTTCTGTTGTGAACTGGTAATTGGTAATTGTGAATTGAGCAAGCTGCAGCTTATCCAGCCCATGAATCTCCTCCTGGTTTTCTGACCAGTGGTAGACTATGTCCTCTGAAGAGTAGCCATCTGCCAAAAGAAAGCTGAATAAACACAAAGTTTGAGGAAGAAATTAAGAACTTAGAGGACTCTTAGTGGAAGTCCTCTAATTCCTCTGCTATATGCTGATTTTCATCGGTCCCATTGCAAACATGCTGTGATTCGGTCTGGATAATTCACTGTCCTGGCAACATCAATGTTGCCAGTGTCACATTGGGGTAGCTTTCCTACAGGGAGAATAATCCGAGTTGATTCACGCTGACTAGCAATATGTGGTATGGCACAATGCACTTCAGTATCATGAGACATGTTTTGCATGTTTTTCTGTCTGTTCTGTTTTGAACTTCCTTGATATTTTCAAACCAAAATGACAAAAAGGTAAAGGTTTCAAAGATTCTAGATTCTTGAAAGTTTTGCAAGAAATGGCGTGTAGAGAACGGAAAATCAAATTTGTGCATCCAGTTAGAGAACAGCAACATAACACAGACCCATGTCCATTCCGAGATGCACCAACTAGCTTGGCAATCACCATGTATATCATCAGCCTATGCATTAATGACTGCAGTTTGGCATGGGTGGCAGCTGGGAGATGACTACTAGGGAGAGCTGCAGGGCACCAGGGACGTGAGAGAAGGGGGTATATGTCTGAGGGGATTTATGTAATATGCAAATCCATAGTAAATCAATCTTTGCTAGTTTTGCTGTTAATGAACAACTTGCTACTAGACCATTAATTTGTTTAAAGAGGCTTTATTTCTACATGTTTGTTTCACTGAAATCAAACCCCTCAAATTCAATTAAAAAATTCAACCACCACCAAAACTCCCTGCAGACCTTGCTGGGAGAGAGAATTGATTGCTGGTTCACTGTCTGCTGCCTCTGTATTTGGTGATTACATAAGTAAAACTGTAGATTGCTATTTTTGACAGGATAAAGTGGTATTGTGGTTAATTGCCTAGAAAACAAAGTCAGTGCTACAAAAGAAGAGGAGAAACTTGCATCAATAAGCCAGTGGGATCTGCTCAGAAACTGCTATTCACAGACCTCTGGAACCCTCAGGGCCTGTAGACTCCTTGATATAAAAAACACATTGCCATTGATTGGGTGGCCCCTGCTTGTGTTGGTGGTGAATTTCATTCAAAAGTATTAATGCTCATGGGAATGACATGCTGATTATAGATAAAATACAGGTTGGACAAAATATGAATTCATTCTTCACCCTCCTTTGTGAGTACAAATGAATTTAAGCCAATCCATGCAGTATTCTGACTGATTTCTGTGTAACAGATACAGGAACGCCTAGCTAAGCTATGCAAGGGTTAGTCACAATGGCATTCATTAAAAGCAGGGAATTCTTTCTTTTTCCTGTTTTCTCATAAAGAAAAAATAGCATCTCAAACTTTGCCTGTGGGCTTCTTTCCTTGTTCCCACTGGATTTGATGCAAACCTCGGTAATTCTAGTGACTGTCATGATTGCGCTGGGTTTGACATCAAGCACAAAGTTCGACATTTGTCAGCAGGACTGTAGGTTGTTCATCTTCACTAAATTAAATCCTATAGTTTTGAATTGGATCAGAGCTGAACTGGTATTGTGAAGTCCATAGTCTAATGCGTAAGACAGAGAATGAAGGGATTCATGTTTGTACCCTTTATTTCTAAATCCTGAGGCACACCTTATATTTCATTGATTAAAGCAGAATCGTTCCAGCAAGTGAAGCACCATACATGCAGGCTTTAAACAAAACACAGATTGTATGAAACACTGTACTCAGCCCTTACAGCTCTCCAAATCCAACATGCATTCTTGCTCATCCATTGGATACTTGGAAAGGTCCATGTCACAGGCCACTGTTGAGGTAATCCTGTTCCAAGCAATGTGTACACCAGTTAGTTGTATTCAGATAGAGCCTTTGCCTCAGAACTCAGAAGACTAAATGGAAAACTTTGAAACTTTAATACTAATACAGGAAACTATTTTCAAAATCCTTATGGCTATTGCCTTTACTAAGTCTGTGGGAAACCCAAAGGCAGGGGGAAATTGAAGGAAGGTCAAATGACTTGTCTAATGTGAGAGGATGCTTCAGCTACTTCTAATGATGAAAAGGACATTTCTGAGTCAAATCTCCTCCCTTCCACTGTCCCCAAGATCACTACCAATACCTTAAGGGTGACTTTGGACTTTCAAAGGTGCACACTCATTATTTTTGGAGAACATTAAGCAATTAACTTTAAATATAGTTACTGAGTTCTAGCAGGAACACTCTTCCAAAGTGAAAAAATACTATTTTCTCTGTTTGAAAGATGGGGAAGTTGAGCCTAAATCAGACTCATAGTTCCCTTGGAAAATAATGAGAGAGTGGAGAACAGAATCTTTGCTCTGTATTCAACATCTTAATTCTTCCATTAAGGACATTCTGAAAGCGATCAGTCATTATGCAGTGGAAAATGTGTTTTAGGAAATCATCTTCGGAAAACTGAGTGATTATAGTCTGTTCAAAAAGTTAATACATGATAGAGTACACTTGCACTCTCTCACTCACCTGATGCTGTATAAAATGACTCCATCTGGCTGGAGCCTGATAAGTTTGTTTTCCACAGTCACATCATGGAACCAAGCAGACTTGGCATTTACTATGAAAGTATCTGGCAGCCAGAGCTTGTCCACAAACCGGCTGTCTAAGCCCAAAGTTTCGTTGGTGTGGTTGTAAGACAGACGGTCATCTCGCCAGCTCTGGTGCAAAAATACCGTCATGGTATATTCCTATGGCAAGAGAAATCCGAATTACAAAGTGATACTAAACAAACACAATGATAATGCCTTGGGACTTGGTCAAAAATCATTGTATTAGCCTAGAAATGTATTAACTGTTTCCTGTGCAAATAAGTATTTTTATACTCAGTCAACCATAAAGTTGCCCAAGCATTTTAATTACTGCTTCTACCCTGATAAACCCAAGATATCAAAAAGTGATTCAATGTCAGTGTTATATACAACATGTTGCAAGAGTTGCATATGTCTTAATGAAGAAAAGCAGTTTATTTATCTCCACAAGTACAACTTGTGTTTTTGAAGGTTTTTGAAAGCAAAACTAAAAAAATCAGGTGAAGTTATGCATCTGTAATGAAGGAAAAGGATGGAGGGAAAGTCAAAGTTTTGGTTTTAAAATTAAATCTGTTGTTTTTCAGAAATGCAGTTAATTCATGCCTTGTAAGTTGTTACACTCCACTGCTTTATTGAAAGGTCTTTACACCAAAAAGAGGAGCATCTCACAACCAATCGTTCCCTTAGCTTCTTTTTGGAAGTTTCTGTGGTGAAAAGGAATTTGAACAGAAGTTGGAGTTAATGCTTGAAATTAGGCTTTCTGTTAAGTGCTGCACAGATCCAACCTTGCTAACTGCAGTAAGAAATCTCAGTGACTTACAGAAGGCTAGATTCTTGTAACTGGCAATGTCTGCCAGAAAAGACTATGCCTGTGTCTTGAAATATAGTGTTTGTTCTTTGCAGTATCTTCTTGTGGTGATTTATCCACTACAAACATCTTGAGGATCAACTGTCTCTCTAGTTAGTTAGTTTTCTACACTTTCTGTCATTGCCATACAAATGTTCACAACTTGGTAGGTTTAACTGATGACATACCATGTTCACTTCTGAGATGTGGTCAATGCTGGCTACTTCAATTGCAAGAGCAACATTAACAGGAGGACCTGAGAAAAAATGTTTAAATGGGGTGATTTACATCATCATAGTACCTATAAAAATATAGATGACCCAGGACTTAATTAGTTCATACAGAGTGAATTCATAGAAGTGTTTTCTATGACAAAGTACACTTTCCAAGTAAAATCAACCCTAGAGCAAGAGACTTAAATCTTTTACAAACTGCATCCTCAGTTTCCAACAGAACACCTCGCTTCAGTGATAAAGGACATGAGTTATAATCACAACTACTGAAAATTCTGAAATCCCTTCTGGAAACCACATCATCTAGTTTAAGACAGCATGACTTCAAGCAAATGCAGAAGTTACCACCATTTAATGTAATCCAAAATTCCTTCAACTTAGATATTAGTGATTTAGGAACTGTATCAGCAAGAAGACTGCATTGCTAATTCTGTTATACAGTCCATCTTTTTACAAAATCAAGCAAATTGTTGATTGTTATTATTTCCAGTATCCAAGTAATAGATAATCACAACCTTTTAATCATGTAGATGATGAAGTTCACATAAACATCAGAAGGTAGAAGGATTGTAAGAAAAAAAGAAACATTATTCTCAAAGTCTCACCTCCAATCCCAGGCCTGAAATTACGTGCATACCCTTTCATTAAATCATCCAGGTTGGGTAACCAGGATATTTCGATGTTGGAACCTATGTAATCTCCAATGTCATTCATAGCTCTAGGTAGAAAGAATAAGGATCTTTTAAAACTTGGCTATGTTTACAAACAGGAAAGTAACAGAAAATGGAAGACATCATTGACTTCTTTTACACCACAGACCACCTACAGTATAATCAGCTATATTGGTAATTTAGTGGAAAAATACTGTATATAGAGAGGAAAACCATTTCAGATATTTCTGTTTAAATCAAAATATATTTCAGGCAAGACTATAGCCTCTTTCTGAAATACAAGCACATACTTTTTAAAGTTTTTTTCTTTAAAAAAAAAAGTAGGGGAAAAAAGGATTTAGAAATGTAAAGACAGCATGAGGGAAACCAAGATACATTGTATACTGCGTAAAATGCATCTGCAGATGCTGAAATGCAGCTCTCTGGCTGGCAGGACAAAGCAGCTGTGACAGCTCCTAGTACCACTATGGAACAGCTGAGATTAGGAAGGCTTGTATATTGTCAAATGTGACGGGAAAACAGTAAAAATTACACAGCTGGAATTTGGATTTAAGATCTTCGATACTGTGAAGAGTACAGTGGGGCTTCAGAAATATGAACAGCAATGCTAATAGAAGGTGTACAAATGCCTGAAAACTGCAAAGATATGGTCAAAAAGATCTCGCTTAAAAAGTGAACAGCTGGAAGCATGGAAGCACCGAAGGGGGCATTCCCACGGCCCCGACCTGGCATGGAGCTGCCCGTGGGCTGGACCCAAACCCTTGGCGGCAGTGTACTGTGGCGCGGGAACTCAGGAGGTGCTGTCCATGGCACCCGAAAGCCTCGGTAGTTCTCCCTCATTCTGAGCCAAAGAGATGGTTGCCTACGGTCCAGGTGACTTGGGACCCTCCAGAAACTTCGAGAGGGGCCCATGGTTCTGCAGCACAAGGAGCTGCCCATAGTGGTGAGCCTGAAGGATTTCGCCATTGTCCTGGAACCTGAGGTGTGCTCAGTGATCCTAGAAATGCAGGGGCGAGAGTCCTGACTGTGGTCCTGGACTTAGGGACATTCCTGTCCATGATCTTGAGCGGTAAGTAAGTGAGGTATCCATAGCACCAAAATATCTCTGTTCCGCTTCACCTTCCCACAAGTGCCCAGAGTTCTGGGCATATAGGGATGGTTCCATCATGCTGGGAGGGCCCAGCTCACCTGCTTGTGCTTTTTTGCACTTGCCAGCATCAGGCAGGGTGGGTGTTTGGCTGTTTGTCCTCAGGTCAGTGGTGTGGGATGCCATAATGCACGCATCCTTTTGTAGTCACTCTTGGGACCTGAGTGAGCCACCAGACAGACAGTAGGTTTTTTTGGGAGGTAATGTGTTGCTGTCAGATTTGTGCAGCATGCCACAGTCCCCCTCCCAGAAATAAGGCTCCATCTCTCAGGATCCAGTGATGCTCCTTGAAGACATTAGCACAGTTTCTTGTTGCCATTTTCCACCACCTGGCAGATGCCAGCCTCTCAACCCTCCTGGTACAAGCAGTTATGTGGATCTTCCATAATCTCTTATAAACAAAGGCAAGCTTATATTGTCTTCATTAACTGTTTAAACTGAGCTGGCAGACTTCATTTGAAGAAGATCTGTGCCTGCTCACATAATTCCTCTTGCCAGCACTGTGATTGACATGACAGGAATAGATAAATAAAGGACTATAACAATATCTACCACAACTATTTGCAAAGAGGAAAATTGCCAGTGGTTTGAGAGGGCCTGTATCTGAATGCCAGCACTATATCAAAACTGAGCCCTGTTTTAGCATCTTCTACTGTGTCCAGCAATAAATAAGGCATTTGAGAGATATGTATCACTAGTAACAGAAGAGAAACTTGTTAGACATCGATGAAAGGCTGCAGAATAATATACCATAAGCATATTCTGCCTTGGTACTTACATAATTTTCTTAGAGTGTTCATGCAACATTGACCCACATAAAGCATATATTTTTTCTCTTCAAAATATGCCAGTCTGGGCATTCTGCTCAGCACTGCTAGCACAGTAGCAGAGTATCTTACACTAACCAACTCTTGTCACAGGGGACTGAAAGAAAGGTCTTTGATTGCCATGGTCATAAAATTCTTGCCCCACTTGTGTAGAGTCAATTACATAAAGTAGGAGTTGTGGGATTACAATGTATAAATGTATTTCTGAGCAGCAGAGACACTGAAAACTTGCATTAACGGAGTTGTCAGGGCGTAAGTGGCCTTGAAGCATAGGGACACTGCTCCGAAGTGAAACTTCATTAGTTCATGGAGAATGTTAAAATTGAGGATATATATTAAATTGCATTTATAATGTTTCCTTCCCATGAGCACGCCGCTGTTGTATGTTCATCTCAAATCACTCTCTCAGATATTTCTCAGGCTCCTATATCTCTTCTGAGTAAGGATCTTGGAAGACTCAGAGCCATATTTTCAGCTACGTAAATTGGAATAACATAATTGATTTAGACAAAGGCTTTGAAGATTTATAACAGATGTTGACAGAGTTTTTTCCTTCTTTATTGGGTCTCATCAATTATATAAACACTTCTTTCTATCAGACTACTGTTTCCTATGTGCTAGTCTTTCAATCATCCAACTGTCAGTATTTACTTAAATGAAATGATTGTTTCATAATACTTGGCAAGATCCAGATGCTAAGGTCTGGCTTTCGTCTGCAATACCACCAAACATTGCAGTTCAGAAATTCTTTCATTTATTTTCTTTTACATTCACTACCCTATTTCTGGAAATACTAAGGCTATCAGTTAATACAGAAAACAACTAATTATTTTAAATCAAGGCTGTGGCACATTAGAGAATATGAGATTATGTTGAAAGTATTTTGTTTAAAAATGTACTTATTTGTAACTTGTAAGTCTCAGCTGCAGATATGTAATGGTATTCCTAATCGGTAAAATATCTGAGCTCCTTTTATAGGTAAAGAATGATACTTTAAGTCTTTTCATAATTAGAGTAAATAACTAGAATATATTGAATGAATATATCTGCCTAAAATCTCTTTTCAGTAGAAGGTGGTGCTTTTCCACTCCTGTTGCTAAATCTGCAGCCAAGTTCTGTAAAGTGTTTTGAAAACAATACTCAAGTCAAAAGGTGACTGCACCACCTATCTTGCATGCCTGATCTGTGAGGATGGGAGAATCTAACTTGTGCTTCCTACATACACAATAGTACAAAAGTGCTAAGTACAAGCCATTGTAAAATTAGAATACCATGTATATTTATGAGTACTCAACCCGAGAAAAATAATAAAAACAAATACTGCTGTTCCCCTTTCACAAAAGGTATTGTTACGTGCATGCATCAAGAATTCATCCCCAGATAACTGACTTATAATCAGTCACTTGCTATAAAAGAAGTAATGTCACTATAAGAACTGCCAGGAGCCTCATCTGTTTTGAAAAAGCATTTACAGTATGCAGCAGTTAAGGACAGCCATAGAGCTAAAAGGAAGTTAAAATGATGAGAGTTGGGTTAAAAACTGTGAGCTGTAGCTTGCCATGTGTTTTAAGCAGATTACAATCTAGAGGGAGTTTTACTTAAATATCCATGACACAATTAAAATGAATCTTGTTTCTATTATTAATAAAGCCTTAGGGTCAGATCATCAGTGTAACAAATGTGTTGAAGTAAGTGGAGCTATATGCACTTCATACCACTGGGGGTTATTAAAGTATTACAGCTGAAATAATTTTATAGCTAGATCCACTTTGTTGATCTTTATACTACTGGTTAATTTTTAAATTTCTTTGAAATGGGGAACAAAACTACTCTTACTCAGTTGCTGCCATTCTCAGACACTAGCACGGTGCTCACAGAATGGCTCCTAGATACTCAAAGAGAACATGTGAATCAGAATAACCTACAGTTTCATTTACAAATATTTATCACTGAGTTACCAAGAGCTTTTGCTAATCTTAGGCTTTTTCATGTGGATGATTAAGGGACTAGAGCATCTCTCAAATGAGGAAAAGCTGAGAGCTGGGACTGTTTAGCCTGGAGAAGAGAAGGCTCAGAGGGATCTTATCAATGTATATAAATACATGAAGGGAGGATGCAAAGAAGGCAGAGCCAGGCTCTTTGCACTGATGCCCAGTGACAGGACCAGGGGCAGTGGGCACAAACTGAAGCACAGGAGGTTCTGCTTGAACATCAGGAAACACTTTTTCACTGTGAGGGTGACAGGTTGCGGAGAAAGGTTGTGGTCTCCGTCCTTGGCAATATTTAAAAGCTGTCTGAACGTGGTCCTGAAGAACTAATGTAGCAGGGGCTGTATGCTTGGGTGTATGATTCAGCATGCTGTAAATGAGTCCAAGTTCTGCTTGTGTCAGTCTGATATGTGCTCTTTAGGTCTAAAGTCATCCCAGGTCCTCCAGCACAGGAGAAATCTCCCATTCCCCTCTTTTTTGTCCCTCAAGAATATTGAGGGAGAGGAGAAATAACAAACTCAAGAATATTATTCTACCTATAATATTTTCATTTCATTTTTATCTGGTGAAGACAAAAGTGTGAATATTAGTAGCTAGTATAGAAGTCCTCAGTCAAAAATGATGACTTTGGAAAGCAGACCTTTATTTTCATGGCACTTTACAGGCCAGTTTGTGATAACTCCTTTGAGCCATTCCTCTAGACTTCTGTACATCAGATCCAGCGGTTTAAAGTTACATGAAGGATGGTGGGAGAATTTCATTCATCCTTGATAAGCAGTTGGGATTATATATGGCCTAAAACATTATTCACTTATTGTACCTTAAAAAGGAAGACCAGCATAGAAAAGACACATTGGAAGGGATTAACTTTTCATAGTGTAAGCAGTAAAGATGAAAAGAAAGGAAACTACTATTAGTTGATTCAGCAACTTCACTTCCTGACTTAAGCTGCTGTAAAGCTTGTTTTAGCAAGAAAAGGACTTTGTACAATTAAGCTATTGATTTGTAAAATTCAAGGGGCATAACAACTTTGGAGGGATGGAGCACCTCTCCTACGAGGACAGGCTGAGAGAGTTGGGGTTGTTCAGCCTGGAGAAAAGGCGGCTCCGGGGAGATCTAATTGTGGCTTACCAGTACCTGAAGGGGCCTACAGGAAAGATGGGGAGGGACTGTTTATGAGGGAGTGTAGTGACAGGACAAGGGGCAATGGGTTCAAGCTGAAGGAGGGTCGATTTAGATTAGATGTTAGAAAGAAATTCTTTATTGTTAGAGTGGTGAGGCACTGGCACAGGTTGCCCAGAGAGGCTGTGGAGGCCCCATCCCTGGAAGTGTTCAAGGCCAGGTTGGATGAGGCTTTGGGCAACGTGGTCTAGTGGAGGGTGCCCCTACCCACGGCAGGGGGGTTGGAACTAGATGACCTTTGAGGTCCCTTCCAACCCAAACCATTCTATGATTCTATGATAACTCATCAAAAAGCTTTTCTTCACTTTGCACCAGGCCAGAGTGGGGTGCCTTGCTGACTGAATGGCAACATGGTCATGTGTACTAGTAATACCCTGGAAGTCATTCCCAAATCTAAAGCTAAAGAAGATGGGTTTTCATCCATGCTCTGTACACATCTCATTTCAAGCAGATATTTTGGAGAATATATTTGCATCTGTCCATATCTAGAGTTTAAGCATTGTGAGAACTTCAACAGACCTCGTTGTTAACAGTAGAAAACAGATTATTGCTCTTTATACTATGAGAAGAATAGTTAGTTCTCTTGCACGCTAGACAAAGGGAAGTGGAAATCACCATTGATAAATCTGGCAAAACTACGAAGTTCTTCTATGCCAACAAAACTGTCCTTGACACAGGTTAGGGAAAGCAACTCCAAGCACTGAATCTTTGAGGACTAGGATGGAGTACATTTCATTTTCTTTAGGATAATCTTTTGGGGGCAAATGGCCCGGATGTTATTGCCACTCAAGAAAACTTACTCTTTGGAAAAAGACAAGGAATATTCTGCAAGGTCAGTGAACAGTCTGGCCTCTGTCAAACTCCAGGATTATCCAGAGCACTATGTGTATCCTTCCCATCTGCCATTCCTGACTCTAAGTGAAGCTCACTGTAAATATGTTTTGTATTTTGAAATGTAATTGAAAAAGCATTAGGCTTAATTCATGGCAACGTTTTGAACATCAAAGCCCTTATTTCCTCTCTGTGAGTTTTAAGCTACAGAAAATGGACCACTCTTTGCATATATTCACGTGTTAAAGCTGGTCTCTTTCCATGAATAGATGTAAAAGGCTGAGGGAGACGCACAACAGAAGGACAATTCTATGCAAATGTACAAAAAAGTCATTTAACACAGTAGAATCAAATATAAAGATGCGCCTATTTTTAATCAGAGAATTAAAATCTCTTTCAGTAAAGAATTACAAAGTATGGACCTATATCCCAAAACTCCTATCAATAGTACTCTTGCCCCCCACAAATGAAGAAATATTTCACTAAGTATATTTCAGCAGATGATCTCATTCACTATGACACATTTATTATTGCAGCATCCACAGCATATCGAACTCTGATACAATTGTGGAAGCTACAATCTTTGCCCCAAGGAGCTGTCAAGCATATAAACGCCAAATTTCTTGCCACTGATCACTGTCTCAAGCAGACCACAAAATACTACTTTTAAAAAATGTTTACCTGAAAACAGCACTGGCATAAGTAAGATGTGCTGACTTAGGTTGAATTTGGCTCATTCACTTCAGTCAAATAGCACACAACAGAGAAATTGCTTCAAATACAGCCCTCTAAAGCACCCAGAAAGGATGTTCGAAAATGCTATGGGGAAGCAGGGTACACATATTCCTCACTTCCCTCCTCTGCCAAACCTTGACATTACTTTAATAGGTAGTTTTGCCTTTGGGAAGTCTTATGTCATACCACTGAGTTCAGAACTCACTGAAATATTCTTCCTTTTTTGAATATGTTTTTGCTTACACCTGTCAATACACAGTCCATAGAACTCACAAGCAGAGAACTTAGTGGTTTTGGATGGCCTCTGTCATAGTCATGAATCACATTACATTTAGAAAACAAAATCAGAGCAATAACATGTAGCTATTGGCAGTTTTGCCCATTATTATAAAACCACAGTATTAATAAAATACTGCTTTTCATAAAAGCATCTCTTACCAAAAATAATTATATGTGATTTCATATTTAAGAACTCCAAGGAAGAAGAATAAGGAAGATCATGTGCTTCTTGGTCCCTTAAAAGGGGTATTATTTCATAGGTTGTCTATCTGTGAGGGATTTTACTGATGCAAGGATAAAATTTTGGTTTAGTTCTGTTAAACTCATTAAAAGAACACATCTAAGCAAAGTTACTCACTTTTTACAGGATTAAACAATGTTCTGCCATAGCCACACTAAATCCTGAATCTTCAGAAAACTGTTGTACTAAACAAAGCAGTCTTCTCTGACCACTGAATGTCTATCTTACACCTTGGCATATTTGGAAAACTGCTACAAACTGAACAGTTGGAATTTCACAAGCTAGAATTTGCCTTGCCTTATTCTCTGCCACGAGAGTGCCACAGACCTTGAAGACAGAGGCTGAGAAGACTGACTTCCTTAAAATTAATTTTTTTCTTCTTTTATACTCAAACACCACTTTTCAACTAAACCACTTAATGCTAGCCCAAGTGCAGATAGAGAAACCTGATCATTGAAATTATGGGCAAGATCTTGATGCCCTTAGGTCATAAGCAGTATTTTTTCCGCCTTCACTGTAATACTGGATTGCTTCAGAGCATGAGGGTGTCAGAATCTGACCCTGGATAACAAATTCAAGGTCATAGGATAAGGCATTATGTCAGTCCTGAATACGAGCAGTTGACTTGACACTTCCTCTAATGCAAGATCCTTTCTTTCCCTTCCCAGTGAAAAAAAAATAGATTACACTAATTCATTCCAAAAACTGTAACAGCAATGCTATGTCTTACTACAATTATCATTTTGCTTCTGAAGCTATTAATAATGCCTATAAAGTAGAAGTAGGAAGACTCCTTTAATACCACAGCCATCCTTGCTCTGGATGATGTAGGCATGTTTTTACATGCAGCAAGTTCTTTTTTACTCCCCCTTCAATTTTCATTGCATAATCATGGCAAGCTTTCTCGACGTACAGCCTCCAGATCTGTAGAGAATATACAGAGAACATAGCTGGTTGCCTAGCTAACACCTTCAGAATAAATCTGACTGAGAATTGCAAACATATATCTTTACAATTTATTATTTTAAGAAATGGTTGGCATTCTTCAAATCTTTTTTTCTAAGACCTCTGCCAGTCTCTTCCTCTTATCTCAAGTTCAGGAGACTTAGTGAACCCGTTAGAAAGGAATGTCTGTATTTGGGAGGTTTTAATTGTGTCTTTGGAGGCCCAAAGCAAAGATGTTCAGTTAGTACCCCACTGGTTGTGCTGGGTTTTATGGAAGAGTTTCATGTTCAAGCAGGCCCCCTACAGAGCTGTTTAAGGAGATGAGGCTGCGCTGGGATGTGCAGTGCCATTACAAAAAGTGATTGCCCCCAATTTAGAGTAAGTGCCCTCGGGAAAAGGCTTCCACAGGCATCCTGCTAAAAACACACCCCTTGGTTAAGCCAAGAAATTGCTGCTCAGTTGGCAGAAGTGCATCCTCTGCTAGAAAAGGAAGAAAAAAGATGGGGCACATTGAGGAAACTCTTCAGTCAAGACCCATTTTTCTACTGAACACTCACTCAAGCAGTCGTAGCCCTCAAATGGGGAGCATGCCTGGACAACAGTGGGAGTGGGAGCTGTGGGCAGGGGAAAGAGTGCCAGACCTGGCATTTTTCACCCCAGCCACACAGAAAGAACGTCTGCCTAACGCTAGTCTAAGAAAGAATGAATGATAAGGCGTTTTCTTACCTGATACACCTGTGCTGTTGGGTGCACAGTAGAACCAAGGCAGGAAAAACCCAGGTAAGAAATTCCATTTTACTCCCATTTATTAGACAGTGGCAAACAAAACCCAGGTTCCCTGGCTGTCTTGGTAGCTCCAAAGCTCCAGTAGTGTTGCCATCCTCACTCGCTGTGACAAGTTGAGGCTGAGTTTAAAGCAATGTATTGTTGCTCAGCAGCAGCAGCCCCCACAATCTCTACAGTGCCCGGGAGCCATGCAGGCAGCCAGAAATACGGAGCAGGTAGCAGGGCAGCTCTCCTCCTCTGCGGGGTGGCACCTCGGCGGGGCTCCGCCGGCTCAGCACCGCCCGGCTCCGCACCGCCCGGCTCCGCTGCCCGGCTTTGGCACAGCCCGGCTGCAGGTTTCAGAAGCGCCTCGCTCTTCCTCCGGCCGGTCTTCTCGGGTGCGAGGCTGGTTGCCGAAAATAACCTCCAAAACGATAGATTAATCCCACCGAGTGCGGGGGGGAGCAAACGAAAAGTGCTCCGGAGACACCGGACATGTCCTGTGCAAATAATCACGGGCGGAGGAAGGGAGACGCAGCCCGAGCTAAGGGCAAAGGCGATGAAGCCATAGAGTGCTGGCAGTCCGGAGAGAGCTCAGAGGGAGAGGCAAAGCGGGTTCGTTCGGCGCGGCAAAGGGCATGTGAAGTGCAGGAACCCAGTGCCGCTGTGTGCTGGAAGCACGCTGCCACCGCCCCCCGCCCCCGTCCCTCCCCGTGCAAATCCCGGCTGCACGACTCCGGGGCGACCGCAGCTGCAGCCCGTCTTGGAGCGGCTTTCCAAGGGAACAGGCGATACGGCCAGAGGGGACTCTGGTGAGGGCAAACCGCCACCTCTTCGCTTTCTCAAAGCTGTCCCGGACTGGCGGTACAAAAGAGGCAGACCCGAGGCTTTCCAAACTTCTGCCTCGTCGCTCTCAGATTCTAAGGGGCTTGTCTGAAGTGAAACGCTTCAGGTTACTTCAGCAAGCCCGGAGCTGTGAAACTGCACTTGCAATACTCCATCCCACGGCTGCTCGGGGGCTGACATCGTTAGCACTCAATAACGCCGTGCCCGTTTCCATCCTTGTGCCTTGCAAACTCTCGGGGACCTCTGCTTGCTCTTAGGGCCGTGACTCCTCGCAGGAGGGTCAGCGGGAAGCCCGGCCAGAAGGCTTTTCGGGAGTTTGGGTTCATCTTCACTTGCAGGTCAAACTCGGTTTTCTCCTCCATGTTCGCTCTTTTCTTCTCTCCTCCTCCGCCTCCTCTGCTTTTTGGTGCTGTTCAGTCTAGAATGACAATTTTAAAACCAACCCACAAAGGAAACACTGAGAAGGAGACATTTTAAAGACATTTTATGGTAAAGCAAAAATGAATGTGCAGATACCTTAATCAAATGAAGGGATGCACCTGGGGTAAAGTGTTCAATGTATCTTTTCATAGGCTTAATTTTGTATTATTATTTAATACCAATATTTCAAATGGCAACTGGGGGTTGGCGGGTGAGGGGAACAACAGCCCTGTGGGATCCAGGGGGAGGATAAATGTACAGATTGTGTACAGATCTACACAATACATACACAAACGTCCATACACACACATACAAGATCATAGGTCATAAAAGCGTAAGAATGATGTGGGGGTTTATTTTCTTTCTGATCTCTTCCTTCCTCTGCACATTTCAATGGTCATGCTGCAGCTAATGTACGCTGAGGAAAAGACCTAAATTTAAACTCGAGTAGTTGGATTGTCACATGAAAACTGGTTTTTTGGAGTAGGGAAACCAAAAGATTTTTAATAGAATTTACGGGATGACATACGGAACAGAATGATTTTGTCTCTCCATATAATAGAACAGATTTACACCTTTCAGGATATTTTCAGTTGACTTTCATATTTTTCCTACTCTTAAGGATGGCGTTAGAATCAGCTATGTACCTACACTGAGAATTCCTTGGTATGGTTTGTCTTTGGCTAGACAGCTGCCATGTAATTTACTAGTGAAAAAGAACAGTTTTCTATGTCTTCAGCATCCATCTGTAAAAATAGCACAAATCAGCCAAGGCAATTTGTACACGCAGAATAAGTGTGTGTATATAAGTATTTTATACATGTATAACACATATATAAGTGTGTGAGTGTGTGTATTTGTGTGCTGGTGTAAGTACATCAGGGCAACATATGTGCTACAAGTCTGGCCATTAAAACAAGTAAAATACAATGGCAATCCTCAAAAAGAATCATTACTGAAAAAATTGTTTTTCTATAACAACTGCACTTTCAGCACTTACTCACTTTGATCCCATGAAAAAGTTCTTTGCTGTCAGTGGTTCTAATATTGCAAAAAGGAAAAAAAAGAAAGAGCATCACCGACATATTTTCTCTAAATTCGTTAAGATAGTTCTCTTTCTCACTTCTCCTTCTATCGCTATGTTCCTTTTTCAGCATCTCTACAGCCAAAAACAGAAAGGTGACTGGCCGCAAAATCTTCAATGCAATTGTGATGGGAATATGTTTAGCTTCAGGATCTTAATATTTTTTCTGAAAAATCTGGTAATCAAGGTACATTATCAGGGTTCTGATTATCCCTGGAAAAAATGAACCGTCCCATTCATTTCACTGGGCATTGCATAGGGATATTTATCCAATTACTGAAATCATCTTGAACGACCAAGGTTTTATACTATAGATTCAGATTAATCATAGAATCATGAATGAAAGAAATACATACGGGGAATCTTCCATCACCACCATAACAGTGCCTGGGTTTAACAAAATCTCCCATGATTTTCACAGGACTGATTTAGCTACGACTTTGTGTCTGTACTTCAGAAAAAGAGATGTTCTAAGATCCATTCCCACAAAACCCTAAAATAAATGTGGAACTTCTCTCAAATAAATCAATTACATTTGATGTAAATAGGCCTTAATTATATCCTCTATATTATACAGAAGGGCAAATGCTAGGTCATTCAGCCTTGGTTTTAGTTGGTTCTGCACACAAATATTTAAGCAAAATAGGCTGTTACATAGATATACACATATATATATGTACACCCCCACTCAAAATTAATAATTCCTATTAGTCAAAGGGAAGAGAGGGGATAAAATAATAATGATCAACGATATATTTCATTTCCTACAATTCTAGCAGAATATCCCAAACTCTTTACAGTCAATGACAGATTAAAGTTGCTCAAGAGATAGATTAAAAAACAATTAAAATTGCTATTAAAACATCAAAACAAAAAAAAATAAATAAGCTCTCCAAATCTTTCTCATCTAATCCTCTTGAAAATAATTAAAGCTTTCTTTTAGCTACTGGCTTGGAACTGTCAAATAGTCTTAAAAAGATGGCCCATGATACTAAATTTTTCTTAAGCCTTTTTGTCACCCTACTAATTACTACCTCTCCTCAATCCCTATGGCTGCAGGCACGAGCATTTCTGAAAATACCCATCCTATGATCTGACCTTGCATACGGAGCTCAGATGGATCATCAGCAACTGCACAGGATTAAACAATGCTCAACACTACTGGGTTGTCAGGTCAGAGTTACACAGTTTGGAACAAAGTTTCATCTTTGCTGTCATACACATAAAGCTGTTGTAGGTCTGGCAAAATGGTGTAATAATGACCAACGTGACACCTAGTTCAGTATTTCTGTATTATCTGACCATGTCTGTCTATCAAAAGTTGATGGGCTCCACCCACATCCGGACAATTTTACAAGTAAATATCATTTAAGCATTATTATGAATTAAATCATTAGTTGTAATTATTACTATATTAACAATTGCTAATTTTTGAAGTATTTACCCTTTCTCAAGTAGTAAGCAAAGGTCACAACTTTGAAGTAATATTATACTATAATTAAAATCAGAAACCCACAGTTCAAAAGCTGTCAAGTATTTTTCTTCTGGAGCACCTAACAGGTGTGACTTTTTCCTGATCATAGTCATCTGCACTTTTGTAATTGCTAGCGTAAAATAATTCATTGGAAAGCATAATTTGATGGGATTGAGGAGAAATATGCTCAGTGATTTTGACCAAATAACAAGTTTTCATAGTCCTTTCTTACCTCAGCGTTTTGAGAGCATATCAAAAGGATGTTATTTGAATTTTACAGTTGCACTGCATTACCTGATATTTTTAATAGATCATTTTCTAAACAGGACAGGTGGTTTTACTGCCAGAAAAGTAAAGATGTCATATTGTCACATATAATTTTTAGAGGCAAAAAATGTACCACATGGATAATTAGTTTCGCTCTCCCACGATTCCACATAAACAGCTCTTGAAAGACTGTTGTGGCAACGTTGCCAAATGTCTCTAGATATATAAATTACACACATATGCCTATTTTTATAAATGAGATTTGGGAATATCAGTAGCAATCGCATGGTGGGAATATTTAGCTCATTTCAGAGGTTGTACCATACTTGCACTGTATGAATGTCCCATGGCCCCAACACAAACGTGTCTGTATTTAATAAATATCAGTATAATCACAACATCAATTTTCCTTTCGCCTAAAGCACTGGATAAGAATTCCAGTTTTTATCTGTTTCCAAATGTTCTGTAGAACATGCAGTTCCTCCCTCAGTCGGCATAGATTCTTTTGATAATCATGAAGTGTGGTGTGGCTAGACACTTTGCCTTCTTTTTCTCTTCTCCGTGCAACAGATTTGGGATGAAGTTCCCCGCTTTGCCCCTGAGCCAGGGTGAGTTCCAGGACTGGAGATGACTGTCTGCCAGACGTGTTGCTCTCAGTGGTGCACCCAGCTGATGTCATCCCTGGTCATTCCTCTGTGGGGTGCTCTGATAGCAAATGCCCCTCTCATTCTTTCTTACATCTGTAAGGATGACTCATTGGTAAGATCCTTATCAATGCTTTGCCATTGTTTTACAGTCAAACATTGATCCATAGCATGGAATAGGGGCAGAGAAGTTGTTTTATGTAATCTGATATAAACCACACTGCGAAAATTAAGATTCCATTATTGGCATGTCTTCCTGCCTAAAAGCGAGAAAGCTCCATATATGAGCTACTGTCACCTTGGAAACGTTCAGAAAAGAAATACCAAGCGCCTGTAGAAGCACAGTATGTAGCCATACAGCAAACTGAACTGTCCAGTTCTGCTAAGTTTGAAATTGCTCATGAGGTGGTACTAAAGTAACTTCACTGAAATGTCTCTAAATTTAACTTACAGTAAGAAAACAGCACAATTTTAATTTATACATGCTCACTCTGTTACCCGGTTTCTCAGAGATGGGCCACTGGTGGTCAGTGCCTACAGTATCTAGATGAGCAGCACCAACCAATGCCTTTTGGTAAATCTCCTGGAGCTTAAAGCTGGAATAGATTCACTGACTTCTAGTTGATAGACATAACTTGTGGATTGGGAGATACGAACTTGTCTGGGGAGCCATAATTAAGCGTCTGCAGAGGAGCTGCAGATATCTTCTCTCTTCTCGCATCTATATGGGAGATAAAAATCTAGATTGCCTTTCGCTAGTGACAGATTATTCACCTGACAGAAAGTCATGACCAGTGGCCAGGAAATCACGCAGTCAGATGTAACTGGTAGTGTGCACTCTGAAATGACCCGGTGCTGACTGGAAGGGGGCTGTTGTAAAACTTTACTAACGAAACATCTGGTATTTCTGAATTAAGTTGGATTACCAATTTGAACTCTGTTCCAGTTCAGAGTGAACACTACGTCAACATTTCCTATGGAATGACAATTCAATTTCTACTCGTCTCCGAATGCTATGTCTCTGGCCATGGCAGCGGTTATAATCCATGATGGTTTACAGCAAAGTTACAAATCGGCTGTTCTATTTTGACTCAAGTGCTGGGCAGGTTTTTAGGAAACTTAGAGGTTAAACTCATATTTATTTATTGCTAAAAGTACAGTTACCATTTTTTCTGGTTGTTGTTATGAAATCATCCAAAGAGTTGTAAACTGGGACTGAATAAATACCCTGAATAAAAATATCACAAGAAACTGACAATCAGTGATATTACCAGGTGTTGTTACAAATGTTTTCTTCAGGGGAAAAGAACATGCTTGGATCTTTTACATCCTGACTACAGGAGTGTGAGAACTGGCGGGTTCAGAGTTAACACAGTTATATCTATTCTAGATCTGCAGAGAGAGCTATACAGTTAATCACTGCATATTTTTAGCCTACATCCTGTAGCTTTAATCCTGCAAATGTCTGTATGTAATTTGTTTTATGTAATATGAATAGATGCCATAAAATCAAGATTCCACCGTCTACAGAGCTAAGAATGTTGATATATTTCTAAAGAATAAGGACCTATACCATAAGTGTAGGACAATGAATTGGTCGCTAATATACTCTATACTGTGGGTACCAGTGGAAAGAAATGCTTAGATTAGTAGCATGTGCATGCTTGGTATCAAAAAACAGACCTTACTTCTTATAGCAGCTATAAAAAATTACAGAAATATCGCTTACAACTGAGGAACATTTTATGTTAAATAACTCTGAGGATGCCTTCCGTCTCTATGTACAGATCAGTGTTTATTTCGGTATAAAAGATGTCCCAATATTTTAATAACTGAATCACTTTGAATAGCTGAATTTCTCTAGCTTGTCTAGCATTTAGGCCCAGTGCCAAGAATAAGGCGACAAGAATCTGCTTTTCTGTGAATCTAACTGCACTGTTCCTTAGCTTTGTCAAGGTAAGACATGGAACAGAATAGAAAGGAAACCTAGTTAATTACCAATTAAGAGCTAAATTGTGATCACTGAACACATGGTAGCAAACACACAAGTTCAGAAGAGTCCTCTGCAGAACAGAGTATTCCAACTGAGACACATTTTATGAATACAGTTAGCGTTACTATGTAAAATACTAAAATATAATCTAAATTCTTTTGCATTGAGTGATTTGGTGCATACTTGTAACAATTGCTAAAGTGTTACAAGGAACCTCAAGACCCGCAGTTTCTGCTGAAGCTAGAGGAAGCATTCAGAATGTGACATTATAAATGGGCAGCATGATCAGTACACATGATTTTTGCTGTAATAACCCTTAATTAGTAACTAATGGTGAAATCCTATTGTCAGAATAGTACAGGCTTATTTCTGAAAAGGCATTTAAGACAGCTTCATTCTGGATCGAAACTCAGAAATCTTCAGTATTCTAAAATGTGTGTCCTCCAACCTCAAATCTGTATGACTTCTGCATTGCAGAAAGTCATGCGAATCCACTAAAAACATTTATTCAATCATGCCACCAACTTGCTTAAAATTTATAAATGTATTTAGAATAAATAGTAAGCTGAAATTTTGCAGAAAATTTCTCTGATTTCCGTTACCTGAAATCACCTGAGCTAGAGGCCCAAGAGAGGCCAAAGATGTGTCAGGAGTACTCTCACCTGTGCAATTATTCCCATTAATGAATGGAAGCGTTAATGCCACTGTATTTTTAAAGTATCAGTCATCCTTTTATGTATTAGAGAACGTGTCAGAGGCTCACAAAAATGTATAAAAAGTCTTGCCAATCAAACCCAGGAAGACGTTGCGTTTCATAGTAGTTCATATTTTAACCTACGCTACTAAAAATAAAATAATTGTCAAGCAGGGGGAAAAAAAAACCCGATCAACTGCTCAGCTGGTTCAAATCTTCGTAATTCATTGGCTTGAATAAACCCGTGAATATCCGCCCTACATCTTGTAATTCTGCGTACTTATAAGAGTGCAAATTTAGAAGCGAGCCTGTAGCACCAGGAATTTGCTCAGATAAAGGCACTCGCTGTTCGCCGATGTAGGGCACTGCCTGGGGCGGGCAGCTCCACCGGCACGCACCACCCCGCGGGGGGGGGGGGGGGCACGGCGAGCCGCGGCGGCGGCGCCCACCTTCAGCGGCTGCAGGGGCCCCGGGCAGGGGACGGGCTCTCCCCGGCGCCCCTGCCGAGCGCTCGCGGTGGTTTGCTCCGTTGCCGTGGTAACGGATGCAACGGCCGCTGGGCCCAGCCGTGGAGGTAGTGGTGAGGCTGCGGGCTGGGCCGCGGCGTGCGAAGGGACGGGGGTCCCGGGAACGGCTGCCCTGCCCTGCCCTGCCCTGCCCGCCTCCGCGGGAAGGAGGGAGGTGTCGTGGTCGCCGTGACGGCGTCTCGTCGCCCCGGCCCCGCGCGGGGGGGCAGCGCTATGGGCTGCCAGGCTGGCCCCGGCCTCGGCTCGCTCGGCGGGCTGACCCTCGGCGGCGGCTGTTAGCAGAGAGGTGCGGGAGGTTCTGCCGCAGTTCCCTTTGCTAGGACCGACAGTTTGCTGGAGTGTGGCCGTGCAGTGGTGCCCTGCACCGTGGAGTTGCACGTGGCATTGCACGGATACGGTGTGAATCCGCTGTCGGGAGGGTATTTTCACGTGCGAGGTTCGGGTGCTCTATGGTGCTCTGTAATGTGAGGAATCATGGAAGCGATATGGCTTTTGTTGTCTGGCTTGTGGTTTCCCTATAGAAGGCCTTTGGGTCTAATTTTGGCCTAATTTACCCAAAGCTCTGTTGCGTTGAAGTTTGAGTTGCCCTTCTTGGCAATGCAGTGGCTTTGCAGGAAGTAATCTGGGCTGCGACTGGTGCATTTGCAGCTCGACTTATGTTTGTGTTACGTTTTAGTGCCACTAACAACCTTAAATCAACCGTAGCCATGTGTAGGAATTCTGTCTCACTTTTAAGGCAGTTCTTATCATTTATTTAGTCTATTTTGTATTTCAAATTCCATGATGTATTTTCTCTGTTCCTTAAACGAGAGAAAACAGATACTCTCTTCTAGTTTATGTTTTTGAGTTCTGCAAAAGGATCTATATAAAAGCACTCAAAGCTGAGCCACCACTTTCATTAAATTAATCACATGAACAAGTCTCTGTATGAGTAAGACCTTGATGAAATGTTCAGCCATGTGGTAATAACTCATTCTAGATGACATACAGAATTTACTGAATTCTAATCAATTGTACCAACATTTGAGAACAGTTTACTTAACACTGGAGAACTGAGTAAGATGCAAGAGCAAGTAGCATTTGTTGGAGTTGTTCCCTAATCATTCTGGGTAGAGCGGTTGGCTAAGTGGATAAGATACATTCAGAAGGTTTGGTTTAATAACAGTTAGTTCAATAATAAAAACTGGCAGTGTCCTTTCTTTCCTAGAAGAGATTTGTTAAAGTTGATACTTAAAATGTGTGACTAGTACAAAGGTGTGTGATGTATGTAGTTATTTCACGTGCATTAAGTATTTACTGAATGCTATTAATTCATCTCAAGATATAGTCAAGATATATTGCAAGTTCTTGGAGATTATATATATATATATATATATATATATATATAAACACATATATATGTATGTGCCCTTCGCTTTCTTAGCCTGGTCTTTTTGAAAGATCTGTCGGTATGGAAGATAATGAGATCAGTTATAGTAAGGAAGAAGAGCAAAGATCTCCTCTACCATTTCCAGAAGAGGAAGAAAAAGAAGACAAAGCTGGTCAGTTCTCTAATGTGGAAGAACACTGGGAAGGTGAAAATGATGAACTGTTTTGATAACTCACAAAAAAGTAACATTAACATGTCTTCTAATTGAGTAGATGGGAACAGTATGTAAATGCAATGATTCCAGTAGGTGTTTTCTAGCATTATGCTACACAGCTGTAACTAATCTAAATCTAACCCATTATTTCTGTAGCAGTGAATTCTCTACTTTTTACCTCTGTAACGCTGAATTACTCTGTAATTCAGAGTTATATTGATGGTAAAAATCTAATATTAGACTGTATGGACTTGATTCAGTTGCTCACACGTTGGCATCTAGTGCCACTTGAAGTGCTCTAGAGTCTCTCATCTGGCTCCAGAATGGCATAGGTCTTCCACAGAGACAACTCCATGAAAATATTGGATACCCTAAGACATCTAAACTGGCGCCAGATACCTCTTAACAGGCAGCCAATTTCTCTAATTGTGTCCCAAGTATGTTTCAGTATGTTATGTGAGCAACATATGTACTATTTTACAGATTATCGTGCATGGTGTAGTGCTGAATACTGATCTTTATATTAAAAAGAGGTCTTAGGCTATTATTCTCTCATTGTCATTTTCTTGCTCGCATAAATACTTAACAAAAATTTTCTGTCTTCACGGTACAGTAGGATAAGGTGCTGTAAGAGAAACAAATCAAACTGTTGGCCAAAACCTGTCAATAGATCAGTCCCCTCCATGGTTTTGGTTTGGGTCTCCCCCCCATTGGATTGTTTGTGCCACTTCCATAATGAAGGCAGAGAGCATTTTCCTGTTTTGGTTTGCAGGTATACAACAGTAGTCCTGCGTGTTTTGCCATGTGAATTTTTTTTATATACACTGCAGTAATGCTATAAAATGTTATCTCTGATTCTCCACATTTTGACTTGACAGCAAGTATACCAGAGCTTTGCATTTTACAGTTCAAAGTCTCTATTAAACTGTTGTTTTAACATCTGTTAGAATACAAGCGTGAAGAAGAGTTTGCTGGTGTTGGCAAGATGGGAAAAAAGGATGCTTCTGAAGAAGTTCGAGGCAAATCTAACATGTAAATAACTTGTTGTTGTCTTACCAGTTCTAACAGTAATTTCCTGTATAGTGTTACCTTACCTCTTTCAAGAGAAGGTTTCGTTAATTCAACTATGCATTTTTGTCAGATTGGTCAGAGGCAATATAGACCTTTCCACCAAAAATAAATTAAATTGGTTACTACTGTTAAAACAATGAGCTGAGTAAGATAAAGACAGACTCTGGACACTTTTTAATCTGAAGCCATTATAGGTATGTACATATAACACAATGATTGCACCACATTAATGTGGGCTAATTGGCTCTCCTCAAAGGAGCAGTAAACTCACCAATTTAGGTTTCTTCTAAAACTCGGCCGTCTCTTTGTAATAATATGCAGTGTTGTGTTCGTACCCCTCTGTACTTGTAGAACATCGGGAGCTGTTGGAAAAAGAAAAGTTTGTCTGCTGAAGAATATCAGTGGTAGATTGTAAGTTTTTAAAAATATATACAGAGTTTTGTACCACTGTGTAAAGTCAATTAGCACAGAATTGGTATGATGATAGATTAGTACTATGTTGATTTTACAAGTAGGTGGTACAGTGGATTTATTTCTGAAAAAATAAATTTCTGTGTAGCAGAGATCACGCATGAAAAGGAATTTGGTGGTTTGAATGTGGCCTTAAGTAGTTGCTGCTCTCTTCACGAAGATCAAAGCACAGTTTGGTTTACTTGCACAAGACTGTTAATCTCTGCCCTGGAATGACCTGGCATAGGGTTATAAGACATAATGAAAAGCTCAAATAATGTTTATTAATAAATGTATGTGGGAAGTTGCATAGCACATATGCCTACTGCCAGTAAATGTTGACAGTGTTACCATTATCAACAGAGAAATTCAAAATACATCAAAATGATTTTAAAAACCCCAAACCAAACCTTCAGACTTCTTCTACTATATGCAGAACAAAATTATAAGAAAGATTAGCTCACCCCACAAACTGAGCAGCTGCATATAATATGGTTTTTAATTAGTTTAGAATGTTCCCTTTAAAGTTTTAAACTATTGTTGATGAAAATTAGCATTTGCAAACCCTAGGTATAATCAAGAGGAGCCACAGGCATTTCAAAACAAAGACATTAGTGCGTTAAATGTTCAACTTTAGATATCCAAGTCTAAAAATCTTGGCTTAAGTACATGCATGTAAACTTCTACAGATTATGTTCACTTTTTTTTCCTTATTTAAACTGAGTATATTTGTAACATTTCTGCTAGAATAAGAGTAAAATGGAAAACAATTAACCCACAAATGCATAAGTGGATGATGTACAAACTTCATGTAACTTTTCAATTTCTCATTATGTTTTCACTGATAATATTGTGTTTCAATTCAAAGGGAGAGCTTGGAACACTATTTGGGCGACGTTAATAATATTCAGGCTATGAAGTATAGAGATAGAATTTGCATATTAACCTTACAGAAGAACCTAAAAGAGCTCAATGATGTAGCCAAAGAAAAGCAACTTGTGGTCCAAAAAGCCAGGTTAGTGTTTAAGTGAAAGTAACCCATCAGCATAAATCACCATCGAATACTGGGATGCTGTATCTGTCATAAAAATTAGAGTTTATAGAATTTTTTCATGAAAGTTATATTAGACAAGTGTCTGCATCACATATTCAGTATACCCCCAAACCATTGTAAAGAATTAAGGATAAAAATTAATTACATGCTTGAAAAAATGAAACACAGTAATAATGTTAAAGAGGTGTTTTGTCTGGGAGAATGAGATGCTAGTTCCTTTCAGTGATGTCTGCACAATCCTGCTGGTTCAACAGTCAGTTGGAAACATCAAGTTGAAAATTCACTGTAAACATTTTCTTAACTGTGACAGAAATGGTACATTAGAATCAGTGAAGTTACGTACTTTAGGATAAGCACCTGCTGTGAGTGTTTTGTTATGTTGAGGTCACAAAGATGTTCTTTAGCAGCAAACATCTGAAGAAGGCTTAATGTAAAAAGATGCCGTTCATGCTATTGTCATTTGTGATAATACCTGAACTCTGGATGAAGTCAGAATAAACTCCTGTTACATTTTTCTGGGTTTTTGGAGAAAATGCTTGAAGTTAACAAGGGCTTCTGAGGAACCTTGCAGTAAGATCTTAGAAGAAAAAGTGGGATGGTGGTGGGGAGTTGGGGGGGTTGAAGGAATCCTAGCTGTGAATCTTGCCCCCGAAAGGAAAAGTTGTATGGGAAAGAGTAAAGAACTTACACAATACGAATAATCTGTTTGTTTCTTGCAGAGACAAGCTGAGTACCTGTCAGCTGCGGATCAAGATGCTAGCAAAGCAGCTGGAGTGTGTAGACATTGAAATAGAGAAAGAGGAGGAGGCTGGCAATGTGTAGGTAGAGAGTATTTCTGGATACCAAAGATTATAGGCAGCCACTATGTTTCTATGTGTAATTAACGAGATAAATTTTCTTGTTTTCATCTCTTCATGTTGTTGAACAGTTGATAGAATTTTTAAGCACGTATATTAAAGATGTTCGTAGCTCAGTGAAGAAACCCATTGCCATTCTCAGGTCAAGATGTAACTGCATTAGCTTGGAAGACTATTCTGGTGCAAAGGTATTGCACTTCCAGCTAGCGAGCACAGCAATGCATTTGCTCCCGTGTTGGTGAACACTAAAGTTGCAGTCACTTTCTGATTGACATATTTTCAGCAATAATTCCTCCTTTTGAAATAAAGAATCATGGTGCATTGGCTTGGGAATTGTTGATCTCTATGCTTTCTGGTGTAGAGGTAATATTCTGATAGGTAAATCAGTGCAGAAAGTGGTGGGAACTTAGGAATGGGTAGGAAAGAGGCATATATTTTAAAACAACAACAGGTTATTAAATCAGCCTAGCCCACTACTGTCAATTATGTTTATCAGGGTCTTAATCGCTTTTATTCAGTGTTATGAACCAACACCAATGTGCTATGGCAGTTTTAGAGGTCACCATTTTGCTTGTGGTAACTATTACAATCAGGATTTGCATATATATGTATGCTATTTCTTTTTCTGTTGATTTCATGTTGTGGAAAGCATGAATGCCTTTCAGGAGTAGTCCTGCATGCAGGAGCTGTTCTGAAACACTTTTGCTATAAAGTGGGAGGCAATTTACTGTACTCTTCACATTTGGTTTAAATAGAAAGAAGTGGGTGGCTTGTGTACCAGGAACAAGTGTATTGTGAACAAACTTTGCAGCTGCACTTTATGACCTGTATTAATTGTCAAGTTAGTATAATCGATGAATGATAGAGGTAGGTTAACTGCCAAAATGGAATAGCTGCTTGAACAAAAAAGATGAGTTGAATGCTAATGAGACTCCTGTGATGGGTGCTAGTACTCCCTGTTCAGCATCTTGAAGAGACAGTCTTAGTAACAAAACCCAACAAAGACAGAAAGGCATTGTAGACGTTTTTATGCTTATGATGTGTCAAATTGTGAGGTCTAGATATACAGGAAAAAGAGCAATTCTCACAGTCTAATATATTTGGCAAGTGAATAGTGGAGTAAGAAGACTTGATAAATTTCTGGCTTGTGAAGCTCAAAGGCACCATGTTTTAGCAATAATGAAACTACTAGCTACCATTAGCATTACTGATGCCCAGTACAAAATTTTTGAAGTTATAGTAACTGCAGGTAGAAGATCCATTTCCAGTTTTGATTTCAAGGAAAGGAGTTTATGTTGAATATAGTCAGTTCACCGTCTGCTGATTTTGTAGTATACTGTCTACTAATTATTTTTTTATTGTTGCTTATTTTGTTGCAGGGAGGATTTTTTTAACTTTTATTAGTTCCAATTTCTTTCTGATTGTTTCTTTTTAATGTTGACAGCGCAGCCTTGTCCCGCCTTCAGGCAATGCACAGACGACTGTGCACTGAACTGGAGAAAGAGAAGGATTTTGAGTTGAAAATTGCCTTGACACTAAAAGAAAACATGTAAGTGACGGAATGAGAAAAGAGTGTGATGGGAGTCAATCTTTATTATAGTCTTCATATGCTGTTTAATGGATTAAAAAGTTAATCACCTCAGAAGGTGCTTGTAAATACTGAACTACACAATTTGAGGTCATGTGAGGTTCACTGCAAGGCAAAGGATCTTGAGAGCAACTTCTAGTTTGAACAGTTCATTGCTTTGGAAATGGGTTGCTCTGGCTGAGCTCCTGAGTTAGTTTTGCACACATAAGTGAAGTTTTGGGTTTATTTGGAGTTGTGCATACACTGTGGACCTAAACAGGTCTCACTTTAAATGGAAAATAAGCTGGACTAAAGTAGACTTGACTGTGATGCTGATCTCTGAATGAGCTTAAACACTTTTAATTTATGCTTCTTAGTGTTTTTTATAGGGCATAAAGGAAAATATTGAAATTGAGAATGATGGAGACATTGTAGTGGTACTGTGTATTTTTATGCTAAGCTAATGTTGCTGCTTGTAACTGATTCTTCACACATACTAAATTATTTATTTAAGACAGAATAAAACTGTCTTTTGCAGAAGGCAACAGGCGAGTGTGTTTATATTATGGCACCAGAGGTACAACTACTAATGCCACCACATCAAAAAAAAAAGTTGTCGAGCAAACTAGTTGAAAGCCTGTTGGCACTTGTAACTTGAGCGGTACCGGATATAGAAGAGTCTTCCAACTGTTCCACTTTACCCACACCCAGTATCATAGTAAACACAGAGGCTTACAGGAAGAATGGTGACATTGACAATTACTACTTGTCAGGTTAAACATTCTAATACTAAAAGCTTTCCAGGATCTGAGCCTGAAAGATTTTTCTTTGCTTACAGAATTCATGAAAAAAATGCAAAGGAAGAAGTGGAAACTCAGGAGCATATGGAGAGAAGGATACAAGCTGTGCTTTCCCTGAAAACCAGCATAACTTCCAATAGGGTACTGCTGCTCTGGCGTAGATGGGAATGGAGAAGTCGACTTGTTAGACTGCTAGGTTTTAATGAAAGTAATTTCAGTTTTCACTGCAGAATTGTTGTGTGATGCTGCCAGATCACCAACCAAATCTCTCCTGGAACTGGGGAGAATTTAACTCCAGGCGTAATGGTGTTAGATTTGTATGGGCAGAGTTTGACACTCCTACTTACGGAGTTTATTCTGTCAACAATCGAGTTGTTCTGGTAAGGTAACTCTCTTGACAATAATGCATACTACAAATAAGTTCTCTGAAAACTCAGCCAGAAGCATTTCCAGTTATTTGGAGCCCAGTGCAGAAATACTTCATATGGAGAAAACATATGGAAGAAAACCACTTCATTAAGAATTTACATAATGTAAAATAAGAATTTCTGAGCTATGCTACTTTGCTCTTCTACTTATGTTCTGTAGAATATGAAGGAACGATCTTAATTTAATACTAATTTAATTAGAACTGTATCTTTTCACATTGCTTCATTGAGTAGCGTTTCAGGGGCAGGCTAGAAGAGTGAAGAAGGAGCCCTGGCCTAGTCAGAGCCTTCTGCATCTCAGCACACCATGATTACTGTGTTTATTCAAACCAGTTAAGTTCTACTTTGGAGAACTCTGCCACAAATTTATACTTGGATAAGGGTACCAACACTAGATACTGTTTTATATTCTTTAAGATGTGAATCAAATGTGTAACTGTGGTTTGTATGGCTTCCTAGGAAAAACTCCAAACTCTCCAGGTTTGGAACAAAGCAATGGCCTTTGAGGCAAAGCAGCAGGAGATGAAAATGAGGGAAGCTATCCTGGCAGAAGGAGGCAATGTTGCCAAGGAAATTTTTCTCCATAAACGACTGCTAGAGCATGAAAAAGAGAAACAGTAAGTATTCATATCTATATCAAACCCTCAGCTGCTTACTGATGCTCATGCGGTAATATATTGGAGCTCTTAATCGGGTGCTGAAAACAGAACATCTATGATGGTGTCTCAAGGGAGTGAACTCTGTGTGTGTGTATTTGTATAGTCTCTTTTAAGCGACTTGAGCTTTTAGCTTAGGTGTTATTGAGACAACCAAAATTAGGAGCTCACATTCTAGGATTAGTGCAAGGAAGATAAACTAGTCTAGGAGGGAAATTCAGTGAACCTAAACTGGATGCCTGAAGTAACTGTACTTCTGCATTTCCTGAACACTGTCCTTATAAAAATTGAATAGCTTTCTTGGGCTTTTAGAGACAATCTCTGGAAGATTCTGCTGCAGTAAGGTCAGAAGCAAGGTACTCTCCTTCCTGCTTTTTTTTTGATTGAAATTCCCTCTCTGCCTTTGTAGTAAAGTTGATAGGAATGTGCCTGTATCTCATCTGCTCCAGTGTAAAGCTTAATGATTGTTTTTACCTCTTATGAAGATGAATTTGAGCTAAGATAACAAAGAGAGTGTTGCTGAGGTATGTGTTTCTGCATGCTGGTTCTGCAAAGGCAGTAACCTGTAGCAAATGTTAAAGGCTTAATAAGTAAAGGTTCAGTAAGTCTTAAGTTTTGATTAAATAAAGCTTCAGTCTTGATAGCTGCATATCACCACTTCTGCTATCCTTAAGTATGTTCTAAAAATCACATTAATAAAATAATCATACTAGTTTGTAGAGATCTGCTGGAAATACCCAACTCTATTTAAAGTTTAATCCTTTTCGCCTTGCTTGCTTTCTTCCTTTCACTGTTTCCCTTTGCAGGCCAAAGGAAATCACAGTTTGTTAGTCTTACTGTTAGCTGTGTCATGTTTCTTACAGCAGTTCTTTTCTAATTTCAGCTACCACCCTGCTAATCTGCTGAAGAAATGCTAGATATTTCTCCCAGAGTACTGCCTTTCCCCTTTTCTGTGAAGGGACATTCTTAGTTTCCTCTGAGTATATTTCAGCCTGAATATATATTTCTGAATTATATGCAAAAGGAAATAACTTTTTAGCCATTAAAACCATTATGTTCATGAATTTAAAGATGTAAAGACTTGCTGTTTAGCTTAAAGGCTCAAAAGAAACTGGACCATAGCTAATAATATTAGTAAACAACCATGGTTGGTTTAATATTTATTACAACATTGGATTACAGAGCTTTTAGAGAACAGCAAAAATCAAGAAAAATTGAGATTGTATCTCAAATTTTGCAAGAAAAAGCTTCTATTCACAAGCAGAGAAAAAGTCACTCCCGTACTAAGGCAATTAAGGGTGGTGGTAAACTTGAGGATTCTTTACTCTGGAGAATGAAAACATGGCAATATATTGAGAAGACCTGCAAACATTCAGCTGGAGCAATATCACAGGTAAACAGAGGCCTAAGAATTAAACTGTCATCAGATTTATTTTTTGTCAAAAGTGCAGGGCAGTGAATTCTGTTGCCTGTGAATAGCACAGGCTACAACTAAATACCAGGCAGTACAGAACAAGTGCTGACTAATATCTCCATTAGATCTCTTAATGACTCTTAGCCTCCCTTTTCTTGGTTATTGATGCTTATATGAATAAAGACATTTTTCTGTTTGGTATGGGGTAGTTTTTTAAGGGCATTTGTAAGAAGAGGTGAATTTTTGAACACAAAACCCATGCAAAGTACCCTCACTTCCTGACTGACTCACTACAGTCAGTATTCTCATGCCTGAGGACTAGTTTCTAGCCCCCTACATATACAGTTAACGTTATATATATTTACCAGTCTGGACCAAGGTGGACGGGCCACCTTTACTTAACCGGAAAAGGAACATGTATAATTTCTATACATACAGCTAATGTCATATGCTTTTAACATAAGATTTTGTCTGTATTCGGTGTCTTAAGAAGGGATCGACCTAAGTTGTCATCTTTGGCCTCTGAGCTTTATAGACCTGTCTTTTTTTTGTATTAAAAGATCCCCTCAGAAACTGTTAACTATTGAAGTAACTGTCATCTAGTAACTTTTAACTGTATCTTCAAAATTTAGGTTTTTCCACAAAAGTCGTGGTGCTCTCCATCAGCTTGTTCCTCAGCTGGTGAGAGAACTGCTTCTGTAAGAGAGATTGCTGAAAAAATACCCCATGAAGTGCTCTGTGAAAGTGGTGAAGATAAGGAAGAGAGGGACAAGACCCTAGTAGAACCAGAGTTCCCAGGACTTTGGAGTCAGGAATGTGACTTGCACAAGGTAAATGTTGTCATATCTCCTATTAGAAATAGAAAAGGAAAAAAAAAAGTGGATGAGATCTTTTTGTAATTGACTCATTGTGAAGTTAGTCTTTACAAAATTTTGACAGTATCCATAAAAGTAGTTTAATGGATTAGAGAAGTTTTATTTGCCTCTCTAGTAGTTGTATATATGTGAAGTAATGACACTGGTAAGCGGTGTTTTAGGAACTTTGCTTAAAAACAAAAATTATCTGGTTTTCAGTTAAAATGCAGACTTTATTACGTTGATGTAGACATTCAGATGTGAGGATATCATCAGACTAATTGCTGTTTGACACTATTCTTGTAGTGTTTGTTCTCTTAAAGAGAAAGCAGTACTTCAATTTTAGTTCAAAGAGAAGACATACATCACATCATGCTCACTTGTTTGAGTTTAAAAAAACTAAACATGACTTTCTGTTGAGTTGGCAACACAGATCGCTTTATGCGGAAGCAACCTTTTTCATACCATACTAGGCAAAGAACAGCATATCTTCTAGCAAAGTAATAGCATTCCATACTCTAAACAGAACTAAATAATACACTCTTCTAGAGTGGAATTGCATAGTTAAGATCGTAAGTGTTATTTCAAGGTATGCTTGCATATACTGCTTTTTTGAGATGTAGAAGACCTTCAAGAGCAGATGTTATAATCAATCAAAAACCAATAATGTCATTACATATTCATGTACTTGCGTGAAAGAAGCACTGGACTGTAACCGAAATGTTCCAGTGAAGTCAGCTGTTGGTGGGTTTGGTTTTTTTTTTCCTGAATGAGTATTTGTTGAAGTTGAGGTAGAAAAAATTCTAAGTGCAGAAAAGCAGATAATGCCCTAAAAACATGATGTCATACTGTGGGATGATGATAAGCTACAAAACAGAGCTGAGAATAAATTAAATTCTTCATATAGAAGTTGGGAGACTGAGTTTGATCTGGAGACAAATAAAGGCTGGCCAAATACTAAAAGGTCCCATTCGCACACTTTTCTACTTTGAGCTATTGATTCTGTGATTATGCTTACAGTCATGGTGGTTTTTTTACTGATGTTCCTTATTAGATATCCAGAGAAGAAACAGATCCAAAGCAGCTGGCTACAAGGGTAGAGAAAAAAGAAATTTTTGAGAAAAAAATGGAGGAATTCAAACCTGGAATTCTTCACAAGCAAATACTGTCTGGTTGTGAACGTAAGGGACGTACTTTCTATAGTAAACCAAGCTGCATTCATTTCAAGGTTAGTGGCCGTTCAGCATAGGATCTGTAAAGATGATGTGTGATGTCTTGATCAAAATTCCGTTGCACTGGGAAGAAAAAATAATTTCTGTTGTCTTTAATAGGACTTTAATAAAATCTGAAAGAGTACTTGCCTTTTTTTTTTCTAGCAATCTCTTAGATAAGTGTAGATTAAATAAACTAGTAAGTTTTACTACTAAGGTCTAAATGATAAAATACTTCCTTTCCTTAGGCAAATTTAAATAGTGTCAGAAAGGTGAGCAAATGATGAAGCATCTTGTTGGACTGTGTTCCATGCTTTTAAAAAGGCAGTGTAACTATTACTTACGCATTTTATGTACATTACTTCTATAAAATAATGTCCTTAAAGAAGTCTCAACTACAATCCAGTTAAGATTTCAGTTTGCAAGCAGCCATCATATTGTACTGGTCATGAGGAAACCGAGCTGCAGTTTATCTCTTTATTGTAATTAACAAGCGTACTGTGAGAACGTGAAGCACTATGCCTAGTTCTCTGCACTTGAAAAGGTTGCTAGTATGGTGCATCAGGCAAGTCTTCTAACTGTGTTGGAGAAACATGCTGGCAGCCAGCCCGCAGGACTCTTGCCCGTGTGTTATGGAATGTGCCTGGGTATACACAGCTTTCACGGCGTCCTGGTTCTGTTAGGAGCTGGGAGCCTGCGTCTTGCACAGAAACAGCACATCTCCATTGGAAGGCAGTGGCACCTCGCTCTGTGTTCAAAAAAATCTGCATTGTCTTTGCCACATGCAATCTAAATCGACAACTCTGTTAGACTATGAATGTGACATAATGTCTACGACAATCACTGCAATGCTTTATGTGTTTATACAATACTTTGTGATCCCAGGTGGGACTGTGAGCACAACTATCGCAAAAGTAGTTGGTTTTGTCATTACATGTGTAAATACTATTTCCTGTAGTTCACGCCACCTGATATGTGTTTGTTCCAAGGATTTTGACGTTGGTCAAGTCTACAAAAAGAAGATAGTTTTGATAAATGCATCCTATGGTGTTAATTTCTGCAGACTAGTGGGAATCAGTGAATGGCTCAAGGACTTCATCAGTATTCAGTAAGTAAAATTAACTGTAGACTTGTTGCTTGTTTTACCTTTGTACCACAACAGGAGATGCAACAAAATTCTGTAGCAAATTAAATAGATTTCAGTAAATATATCTAAATTATTCATTCCATTTTTGTGTGATGAGGAAAGGAACTGTGTCTCAGAGCTGCATGTCTTTGGTTTCTGTAGTGGTGATAGCGGGGGACCAGTCCCTAATCTGTGGAAAGCAAGAGACCCGTGGTAACTGCCAGTAGAAAGCCTTTTTTTCCCCAAAATGTCAGACCCTTTTAAAAAGGGGAAAAGGATCTCTTTGTTGGTACAAAGAAGTAAAAGAGGACCCAAGCTTCTTTCTAGGCCACCACAAAGGCCTTTAAGCCTAGGCAAACCTTCCAGCAGCTGCCATCCCTCATAGCATGATTCACACTAATTTCAAGATTACTGCTCAAGTTTAGATGTGAAGAAGCTGCTGAAATAAAGGAATCAATCTCAGAGCAAAGAGCTTAAATTGAAATCCCGTGGTCTCTCCCATCAATCCATTCATATAATCCTGATGACAGGTTATATAATGGAGTACTCTCTCCAGTTGGGAGAGATTGCAAATTAATCTCAGTTTAACTATATTGATAATTTTATTTGACTGTTTATAAACAAACAGATGGAAGTATCCCCAAAATGTTTCTTTTTAAGAACATTTCAGAGACTAGCTTGTTTTGGAGATATTTCAAGCCTTTAAAAATATAAAATACTACTTTTCGCAACTTTATCTAAAAAGTGATGTCAAGAAAATGATATATCTACTTGGAACTCTGTGAAACAAGAAAAAAATTGATTGTAGTCTAGCCTAAAATTGAAAAAATACTAAAGCTCTTGTTTGTGTGTACGTGAAGCTTATTGGCATATAGGAGACATCGGAGCAAGTTAATTTGCCTTACATAAAAAGTTAAGATTTCAACTCTTACGGCTGGCCGACCTGAAGAAACCATTTCTGTGGCTGTTTAATCATACCCCAGAGAAATAAACAAGTTGTATATTACCGCAGTGACTGATTTCTTACTCCAGAGATAGTTTTACAGCTCACTACCCACTGCCAGTTTGTAGTGATAGATTGCACTTGGAATTTCTAGCTAGCTTGATAAAAAAAACCATGGTGCATAGTTAAGCCATTCCTTGCCCACTTAGTCCCTCTCAGAGTACATTGGAATGTGAACGTACTCCAGTTCTTGACTGAATGTAATCACTTGAGCTGTAAAGCCTGAATGCAGGTGCTGTAGAAGATCTTGGTAAAGACGTTTAGCACTTAGCATTAGTCACAGACTAATGGAGATGCCTAATTGACCACAACATGGCAGAGCACTGAAGCTTTTAAACTTGCTCTGGTGCTCAGCTGAATATGAATGTAGCTTTCTGCTTGTTTTGAAATCCTGTATGTGGATTTAATTTTGACCTACTTCATCATACCTGTTTAATTTCTATTATAAAGTCTGAAGCTACTAATCTGACAAAATGAGGATTTTTTTCCTGCTCTCAAAGAGTGATTGTCTTTTTCTCATTTAGTATGTTGGACAATTATATATTTTAAATCAGCACCTCTGATTTGTGACCAAAAATGAAACACCCCTTTCTGAAAAGTCTAAGTCTTTTCTTGATATAATTGCCTTTTAAAGTACTCTCCAAATACAAATTAAACATTGAGTATTGTGAATAGAATGAGTCAATGATTTTTTGATATCTGATGAATTAATTCAATTTTTTTCCAAATAAATTGGTTACCTATACATTTGCCAGATAAACAGCTATAAAAATAATCAAGAGATCTTATTATCCATTGTCATATTAATAATTTGAACAGCACAGATCAGATTTGTAGACACTGATCTCACACTGTATAGTGGGACATGGCCAGGACAGCTGAGCCAGACTGGCCAGAGGGCTATGCCATACCATATGGCATCATGCTCAGGATATAACTTGGCGGAAGCTGGCTGGGGCTTTAGACCGTGGCTCAGAATCTGGCTGGGCATCAGTGGTCTGCAGGCGGTGAGCAATTGTGGTGTGCATCAATTGGTTTGTATATTCTATCATCATCACCTTCCTTTTCTGTCATATTAAACTGTCTTTGTCTCAACTGACAAATTTGACCTCTCCCCTCTCCCCCCCCCCAATTCTCTCCCCCATCCCACTGTGGGGGGGTGAGTTAACGACTGTGTGGTTGTTCTAGCTGCCTGTGGGGTTAAACCACAACACAAGTATTTTGAAAATGCCCAGTATATCTAAGCTGTCATGGTATCAGCTGTCCTCTAAATCACTTGCACAGCTAGTTACAGACATAATGCTTGAGAATTTATCAGTGACAGACACTGTATTTCCTAATAAAAAGCCATATCTCATGGTTAAAATGAGCATTATTGCATCTCCATGCAATGGGAGTCTATTCTTAGCAGGGTGGTTCTGTGTGTTTGGCAACCTGTGCTCTAAATCATAAATATTTTATGAAGGTAACATTTGAAATAGAAGGAGCTACTCCTTAAAGTCTTTCTCAGGAGCAACTGCTAGTGATCTGTTCTGGAGATTCGTATACAGATGCTTATTTCCCTAGTCACATTCTGCACAGCTTCCCTTTTCTGTTTGAAAATGTTTCATCTTGCTTTTGTTTGGTTTTAATTTTGTTTTAATAGAATTGTGATCAGCATGTATGTTCTGTGTTTCGGTTTGCTTAGGTATTCCCATGGCTAACATCATTTAGTTATCTATTTTGTCTAGCTTCCTTTCTGTTTCTGTCAGGCAGAATAGGTCTGCAGTAGTGCCTTAATAATTTCATTTAGAGTGCAGCTGTGAGATTTCTTGTCTTCTGATGGGCATTCTGCTTGCATCACAGACCATGAAATGAGGCATTGAAATAAGTGGCAGTTTCTATTCAAGATAATTTGATACAGTTTGCAGCAACCAGCACGTTCTCTAACCATTTGCTGCTACCTTTTTTTTTTTTTCTTTCCCCCTCTTCATTTCCTGTTTGGATGGGGGAGCTGTTATGGAGCAACACTCAAAATGGATAAAGGGAGAAGATGGCTTCCTAGTTGTTAGAGTAGGTGATTGGTCCACCCTATTCTTGATGATGTTATTGACCCTCAGCTTCACCTGTTGGGCTACAGTCTCTTTGTAGCAGGAAGGCACTTCAAGACTTTCTGGGTAAAAGCTCAATAAAGAATTGGCATTTTTAGTTCTACTATTGCAGCAGCGTTCTGTAGCTTTTCATTAATCTGTCACTCATTCTGACTTTTCTAAGTATTTAATCCAAGTGGGGGAAACACTTTTTTTTTTTTTTTAAATCTGCCATTGTTACCAGAATAGGAGCTGGATGTTTCATACACAGCTTTAATTTGGAGCTTTATGTTCGTTATCTCCATAGTTTTGACCCACCTGGCAAAATGTCTGCTGGAATGTCCTGTGAAATAGTGGTAACATTTAAGCCAATGGTAAGTGCACCTGAGTGCTAAGTTACACAATGATGAGAATCCTAGTGTAATCCACTAGCCTGATTAAAACCATCAAAAATGTAATCTCTTAACTGTGAGCAAGGAAACAAACTACACTTCTAGAAAAGGTACGGTGGTACTTGGACAATCGTGTGCATGTTCAAACTCTGCTGAGTTGTAACAAGGCATATTCTAAGGGCACGTTTTAGAAAAATGCCTAGCACTAAGTATTCTTGGAGTATGTTTTCAAACTTGCTCCAAATGAAAAGGTTTATAATATTGCCTAGCTAAAGTTAGCCAGGCAGTTACCAAAGACTGTTTTAAAGTGGAAATGTAGAATCTGTAGAGATACATTTTAATATGTTCCTGAAAGAATGAGGGAGAATATTTTTCCTCAAACTACATAGGTTAAATCTTTGCAAATTACTTGGTTGTGGTTTTTCTTGTTTTCTAGATAAATGAAACTCTGGAAGGAGAAGTGATGTTTATGGCACAGACAGGTTCTTTTTCTGTTCCATTGAAATGTACAGCCAAGAGATGCATTGTAAGTGGCTTTTTAAAAGTATGCTCAAAGTCAGTATAACAACAGTAATAGAAAATGTGAGCTAGCATAAACATTATAGAAATATCTCTTGCTATATATTTTCAATTTCTTTCTGTTTTCCTTTTAAATGGAATCTCTTTCCAGAAGATTATTCATTCCTTAGCTTCCCAGATTACACTGAGATTTATACAAAATTATCTTAATGGATTTACTTAACTATGAACTTTAACTTCAGAGTGGAATTAACTGAAGTAGTTCTGTTTAAAAATTGATGACACAATGTTCCATTGTGAATGGAGGGAAGAGAAATGGCTGGGAATGAGCTATCTTTTGTCTCCTTCTAATTTTTGGAAATTCCATCCATGACCTGCAGTAGGTTATTCTTAATTTTAATTTTCTATGTAGGGAAAAATCAAAATATCACAATATCTTTTTTCTGGCATTTATAAAAAGCATATAATCTCTCCTTTCTTTCAGCATCTCAAAATCTTTTGAGAATTCTATACTAAATTGTAAGCAAAGCACATAACTTTCTTCCTGTTAAGAGACGAAACTATAGGCAACACTAACTTTTTTAGATATCTTAACTTCCTATGGGCTAACCTGAACAAAATATTTGATAAAACAACTTTGTTTTTAAATTACTTCTTCACAGCTAAGGGCAGCTTTGGCTTTACAGGCCAAAAGAAATTATAGATGAGAATATACAGTGTTAGAGGAAAAAGATTATGCAAGGAGACACCCAGTGTCGGAATAAGACTGGCAAATGCAAAACTTGCGATATACTGGGAGCATACTTAATAAAAAATCTTTTTAAAAGATTTTAGACACATTAATGTCTTCCTGGAGTTTGTGATACTACGTTTCAGTAAACTGTGAATGAATAAGACTGTGTGTAAAGTTTCTTTACTGAACTGCACATTGAAGCTTTTGTGCATGGGGAATGAATCAAGAATAATCTGTTACGCAGAAAATAGAAGAGGGTAAGGTAAGTAACTGAATGGTAGTGCACTGTAATTATTATATTAGCAATCTAGCAAAGTATTTAAGGATGTGCTTAATTTTTAAGCACTTGCAGGAAGCTAGAATGATACCACATCGATATGGCGTACTTGAATCTGACTATGTGTATAGGACTCTTTTTGGCTTTTCAGTTAAAAGACCTTGAAGATGAAAATGCACAATGCAGTAGAAAGCCACAGCATTATTTTTTGATCAGAGGAGTAGTTTTCTTCACCTAAAGAATTCATACCATCATTGTGCACTAATTACATGCAGGACCTCCTGTTCTTTATGCCCTGAAAGTGGGAAGAGTTCAGCTGTAAGCAGGATACTAGCAAAGCAACCAAGTTGTCTTTGTCTTTTTGATGCTTGAACTTGAGTTATAAGCCTTCCGTTATCATACACCCAGTTACAAAGTCAATAAAAAGTCTATATGAAGTAGTGTATTACTTTTTAAATTGGTTGTAAACTATGATAGCTCAAAGAAACAAGACAGGATGTCTTATAAACTGATACGTAGTCACTATATGATGTTAAATGCCACTTGCTTCTCAGCCTGATGCTATTTAAACCATTTTACTGTAACGCAAGTGCAACAATGTTGAATTGGTATATAAATATTAATATTACCTATTTCCAGAGTAACTACCTGAAGACTTATGCAAGCTGCTACTATGAATAGAACTTAACCTGTTTTTTCCATTGTCCAGTGGACTGAAATGGAAGTGGCTTAGTTTAACAAGGCGTTGTTCTAGTGAGTTGGCTTCTGCAAAAAGGCAGGATACTCACAGTTCATGTTGTTATTTTGTACCATCTTTGAAATGATAATAAGAACTTTAAAGTCCTATTCTTGAAAAGGTGGACATTCAATTGACATTACTGACTATCTAGGACAGTAGTAATTAATGGTTTATCTTCTCACAGCTGGCACTAGATAAAGAGCTCATTGACTTTGGCAGCCATGTAGTGGGAGAGACAATTTCACGGACCATCAACCTGACAAACAGTGGAGCTTTGGGAACAAGATTCAAAGTTCAGACATCAGCAGGTGACAGTAGCTCATGCAGAGCAGCAGCAAAATCTTCTCCTGGAAGAATGGTAGGTTCAAAAGCATTTCCCTAAATTGATAGAAGTGTTCCGCTTTGCAAAGCGTGGTAGAATCATACAACAGCTCAGGCTGGAAGGGACTTTGGAAGATCACCTGGTCCAACCTTTAGTAGTTTGTTTATGTTTGGGTTGGCATATCTTAACAATCTGTTAGACTCCAAATACCACACGAAATAGTTAAAAACAATTATTTGGGAAGTGCGTGTGGGGGAACCAACAGTGATAAATGACTAAAATGTTAAAAAAACCCTTATGATTCCTGTTTTTTCCACATCCATGAAAATTAGGAAAAAATACTGTAGTTAGAAGATTCTGAGAGAGTAATTTAAAATCCTAGCTCCTGGACTTCAGAAAAATGCCAACTGTTGCAAGACTAGCCATAAAGTAATGAGAATTGGGAGCACTAGCCTGTGATCTTCCTTTAAAAATTCAGAGCTCTTCATTTAAATTTCCTATCAAAGGAGGACAGTCATAGTTATTGACAACCTGCTGTTACAAGGGGAGAAGTCATCTTAGTCAAAGTAAGAATTACATTAAGGGCTGTTGCCTGAAAATTATAATAATAAGCAGTGTTAAAAGAATTGAGGGCAGATCTCTCAAATCAATAGTGGAATGAATGCAAATGACTGTAATATTGTGTCCTGTGGAATGTCCTGGGCGGGAATGAAGCAGCGACTGTTGAAGAAACACACCAAAACTCAGACATTTGGCACAGAGCTGACAAAATGTGTGGTGTTAGACCTGACATTGATTGCTCCTACAGCAAGCCAGTTTCCAAGTTGACAGAAAACTGAGGAATCCTAACAGCTGTACTCCTCCGTGTAGCAGATAATTTTAAGTGAAAAACACTTACAAAGCAATCATGCATACAATCGTCTTTTCATGTCAGCACTGTGGGGCAGATTTTTGAGAAGACTGTACTGCTTATGTCTGAAGATGTACTTGCTCCTTTTCTAAATGAGTTGTGGATTTTATTCTTAAAGTGGGGAAATTTTCAGATTTAAAAAAAACCCCAATCAACCACTCACTGTGGTAGGAATGCATGCTTTGTAATTCCTCTGTTGATGAATATCATAAATGTTCCTTTTTCCTCAAGTATTGCACAGGTAGTACCCATAAACAGATCGATTTCACAGGCCCTTGACCAGGGAGAATATCACTACTGGGTTGCATGCGTTTGTTTTGAAGTGCTTACATGTTCTTGCAAATGCAGTGCAGATACTTCATCTTTGTTCTATCAGTGCAGTCTTTAATTTCTGTGATTGTTGAAAAGCAATTGGCTCAGATGGCTTTCAAAATTCTCTACTTGATAATCTAACCCAGTTTTAAGTTCTAAGAAAAGGGTTGACCTTTCTTTTTGGAACACTACATTAAATAGTATGAACAGTGAAACTGCTGAGCTGTTTGCCATGGTTTTCAACTCTCATACTATCCTTACGTTAAAAGCGTGGTTCAAATAAAGAATTTGTGAAATAACACTGTCTGTATCCATGGTATTCCTTCTGCATTCTATCTTTTGTAGGTGTGTAATAAACAGAAGTCTAGTTTTAGCAGACTTATTTTTGATGTAGAACTGCCTGTGTTTCCCCTAGAAAAAATGTTAGTTCTGTCAATTGTAAAATAACTAACACTATATTTTATTGCTCCCACTACATTATTTACCTGTTTTGGGCAGCAAGCAAAAATTAAATCTGCTCATTGATAAAGGTCTAGTAGAATGTGCAGTTTTTAGAAAGTGCAACATATTTCTCCATTTATAATGTGAAACAGTTGCAAGAAAACACAAGTCTGATTTGAAACTGCTTGATAAAATTGGAGCTGGTGCAAGCCAGATGAACAGTTACAGTAGAAAATGTTTTTTCTGTGTTTTCTAATAGGTTACTCGACATCTCAGTGACTACATCACTGAAAAGAAAGTCAGCAATAGTCCTGTGACATCTGTAGTTGAAAAGGAGGAACAAATTTGTCCTGACCATAGTGAAGAAGTGACCTACTGTGTAACCCCGGTGGAGCAGCAGAGGACTGAGATGAGCCTGAGCAGTTGTCCCACAGGTGAGATGACTATTTTAGAAAACAGTTTCCCAGGCTAAGCATTATCCATTTGTAGTGTTTCCTGTAATAAGCTGTGGAATTCAGTTTGCAAAGTTACTCAATAAATTTAGTTCACCATTCTAGTAGTAGTGTTATATTTCTTTGTACGCTGCGTCACAAAAAAATGACTAAAAATAGTGTACTGACACCATTATATCAAAAGCAACAGAGAATCTCACTTCTCATTAGTGATCAACAATTCAGTCTCAGAAGAATACAGAAACCAACTAGCTTACAGAAACTGCAAAATTGTTATCATTCTTGACTCAGCAACTGAATACCCACTTCTCAGAATAGAAATCCACATGACAGGTTTATTTTTATAGTCTGTAATTCTAGGAACAAGGAATCAGAAAGATGAACCTCCTCAGACATTTTCCATCTTATTCCTAATGTTTACTATGTGCTTAATAAAATCCAGTCTTATAGAAGAAAGACTTTCTTAATTTCTTTATTATCTGTATTCTTCAATATTTCTTCTGGATATTGATCATTCCAATTGCAGGAAACTAAAAGTTCCATGAAAAGGTTGTGGGTGGCCTTTCTTTTTAAATCTAGGATCTGTGTTGTGAAATGGAGTGATTCCATAAATCATGGTAGCTGTCTCCACAGAACACATACACAGAACCTTTAAAGATGTTTTCAGACCTTAAAAAAAAAAAATAAAAAATCCATAGCTTTGGCACACTAACATATCTCATGACACATTGATTTTTTTTTTTTTTTCCCTGGTTAATGTGAAGCATATGGTTGCCAGTTGATTACTGCCATACAGTCCAGAGTCAGCTTCGTCTCCCTTGTGATGGATTAGTTTAAGGCACTTTGAAGCCCTGGGGGAGACTGTTTAATTAAAGGTACTTATTGCAGTTGTTCTGAAAATAAAGTGAAGCAGCACTTTGACTTGCTCTGCAGGTCCTCCTGACTGTGTTGCTGTGTCCCACTGAAATTGTTCTTAAAGCCCAGTTCACGCTTTTAGCTGAATTTGCATTCCTTGTTGTAACAATCTCTGATACATATTTTATCCTACTGAAACATTAATATGATTATTCTGTACTGGAAGGCCTAAGGTAGACTTTTGGACTAGGGCAAAGTTGCATGGCCAAACTGAAATTTCCTTCTAGACATTTATATTTCCACGTGATTGGTGTACATTATTGCATTTGCAATATTGACCAAAATCAATGTACTTACGCTTTGTTTGATATTCTTATTTAGTGAATAGATGCGCACACCCAGAATTTTGGGGGTTTTATATGTGGTTGTGGTTTTGGTTTTGTTTTTTTTTCCCCAGAACAACTTGGTCAAGATGTATTAAATTCCAGATCAGATCTAGACACAGACAATGCATGTAATTTAGTGGAACTTTCTCCTGAAGAAACACCAGTTGAAATTATGCTTGGAAAGGTAATGAATATCCTGAGGTACAGACAAGATTTTCACTAGTCTAAGCCTACATCAAATAAATGGCATTGGCTCTGCTGGGAAAAGCTTAAGTACATGATTGATTTTAAGCCCACTGGGCTTCACTGTATCACAGTTAATTCTTAAAATAAAATCACGTGACATATTTGCCCTTTCTCTTGATCTATAAAGACTTATTTGAGCTGAAAGATTCTGTAGAGATTTACATTCTCCATAATCTAGTTACAGAATAGGTGTAATAGAGCGCTTGCGTAGTATGAGTATATACTGTCTTTTTATTCAATACAATTTATAGCCAACTACAGTAATAGTCAGATTTTCCTTAAAAACATGTTACTTCTTGTTTAGGTTACTGAAGGTGAAGTTGGACCCTTCAGCTCAGTCAAACTTCAGATTATATTTGTCCCAGCTGTCCCTGGGGATGTGCGGGCAGAGTTTGTGATCACGTTTGACAACTCAGACTGCAAACCAGTGAGTGATTTTGCACAAGGCTTGCTTCAAAACACTGTAGAAAAAGAGTTTTAAATCCTCCTACTTCTGCTTTTCCCAAGAATTAAAATTGCTCAGAATCCTCTATTAGAAACAGGAGAAGGAGGTAGAGGATGATATGTGTATGAACATTATAAGAGATAACAGGTACCATGTGAGTATGTGTTATGTGGTTTCATGGGTGGTAACTTTGTAAATCGTGGCCATTCTTTCTGATGCAGTATGGTTATTAAAGCTGTTGATTCTCTTAAATTTCTATGCAAATAATCATGACATTCCCATTTTATCAGACATCATCCTGGAAAACATCTAATGTCCTAGAAACAAATATTATTCTTCTCTATTCCCAATCTACATAGTTTATTTTCCTTCTGATACATCAGAATTGGAATTATTTAGCATGCAGTAGTGAAACTGATGTGTGAAAGCTGGAAGAGATGACAACTTTAGTTACCACTTCAGCATATTTTGATTCCATACTTTATTGGAAGCCAAATTCTGCCTGGGAACAGTTCACAGAAGCTTGCCAAAAAATAAAGAAAAATCTTCCAAGAAGCTCAGTAGGCCAGTCTTGGCCCTCCCTGCGCTCTACAGATGGACTAGTCTACAGAAGGAGCTGCAGGTGCATACTGTGGGACCTGTGGGTACCCTCTCTTGCAGGATCACTTCATCCAAGTCTGAGCTATGCGGTCACTGATGTCAGACCTTAGGTCATTATAGGAAGCGCAGCACTGTGCTGCCGTGACTGTATTTCTTTGCTGGCTAAACAAGCAGCAGTCTCTTGAATTTCTCAATTATGGCACATTTACTTAAGCTAGATGCACTTTAAATGTTTATTTTCAATATCATGGACAGCATGCTATTCCTTCGTGTTCTCTGTCAAAGAATCCAATCCAAAGTATAATTCTTTTTTCTGCTGGGACATCATAACATCCTGTTTTTATTTTACAAATTATTTTCATAGCTTTGCCTAATTGAAGAACCTGTTGCAATATGAATAATAAAATCTGTTACTCAGCTGTAGCTTATAGCAGAAATTTGTGCTCTGTCTAGATCAGTAAGAATTTGAAACTAACAAAAATAATTACACCCTTGATTTATGTATTAATAGCTGTGCTTCAGTGCCATTGGAGTTTCTATTGATGTGCCAGTTTGGGTGTGCAATCCCAACATTGATTTAAAGATCTGTATGTATGACCGACTTTATCAGGATTGCATTGTCATTCAAAGCAGGTGAGCTACCCTTTCATTATCAGCTGCCTTCCAAAGCTGAATAACCAGATCTTAAGTCACTAGGCGATGTCTTGAGGTTTGGTTGTTACAGACTCATGTTGTCATCCTAGGAAGCTGAAGAACAGTTTGGTCTTTTCCTTGGCGTTTCAGGAGGACATCCTGATTACAAGCCCTCTGAGTTCCACGCTGCTGTGGAAACTGGACTTGAGTATCCTGCTATCCCAGATTCCCAAGACCAGCCATAGCTGTGAAGTATCTGGCTTAATAGATGCCTTTCCATTCCTAGAATATTCCCTGTATTGGACCTGTTCTGTAGTATAATTGTAAAGTCCCTGGGGAATAGCAACCCCACAGGGTTTCAGCATGTGGAATTTGCACACTAAACATTAGGGAGATAAATGTGTCTAAAATTAAGCGCACATTGGGTGTAATTGATTCAGCCAGGAAATCTTATGAAAGATTATTTTGTTATTTCTTGGCTATTTTATTTTAATTAAAGTCCAGGGGAGATTTATGATCTGGAAGCCAGCCTCATACCAACTGTTCTTGATTGAGAAGGTCAGTCACCAGTCTTTCCTGACTTGGGATATGATACTGGATAAATCATGTCAGTCCTTTTGCATTTACTATAAAATGGGAACTGTGCAACTTTTCCTAGCCCGTAAAGGGATTAAACACTGTGCTGGAGTGACAGATAACTTGTAAGTACACAGATAGTAACCAAATACCAATTTACAGGGGAAAAAATATCTGGGTGTTTCTGTAGTCCAAGTCAGTAATGTCTGAAGACTGGTTCTGTACTGTAATATAAAGGTAGTATTTGGCTCCTAGAGTATTTTGGCTCTCAGAGAGTGGTTACATCACCTTTTACTCTCTTAACTGTCTTCAGGTGCTGGGTGTCTTCCCTCTACCTCATGCAGTCACTATTGAATGCTTATTTTAACAATTTGCATTTCTTAGATTCCATTTAAATAGGATTGGGGTGGATTTGTGGGAGGGTGGGGGAGAGATTGGTTCTGTAGAAGGCATCCATTCTAAACCTCTTACCAGAATTACAGACTGCAGAGATTCTTCACAGTTGGAAAGAAATGAGTAAAGCTGTTATCTCAGAAATTCAGCTTACAGATATGACAAGCACAAGTTGTTATGTAAGTGATTTTACTTGGTCTAGATAACCCAGGGATAAAACTTACAAGTATAGAAGCAGAATAACTCTCCTTATGACAACTTAAGATTTCAAGAGGATCCCAAAGATAGAAGCTGTCAAATTGCTTAGGGCGAAACTTCTTAACTGAGGGAGAAATTCTGCTGATCCTTTGCCACATTTCACTATATTGAGAGCGCTTAGTATGTAGTATACTGTCCTTAGTATCTTGGCAAATGGAGTCTTTGATTTATCACCCAATTTTCCATAGTTAGGAAAAATTGTCTTTGTTATACAGTCATTTAGACTGAAATTCAAAGTATTTCATGTGCAGGAATATCATGTCTCAATTTTTATCCTGCAAAAGTAGATAGATTTCATCATTCAGTTAGATGTGGTGCCTGAGAAGTTTCTTCCTCTAGTAGCTATTGAAATTTGTCTGTAGTGTATGTCAGGAAGAGGATTCCTCATTGTTACATAGTACATATCAAACCATTTCTCAAACAGAATGAATTTAAACTGCTGAAAATAGCTATAAATCACTATCAGTCAAGAACAATTTCTTAGGTTACACCAGTAAGTAGCTGTATTCTAATTGCAATAGTGAAAAACTGGGGAAAGGTGGTCTTGCTAAGGTCGATGGTCTGGAACTATGCACGGACAAAGGATCCAGAGTCAAGGACAATTATCAGGCTAGCAAAGAAGCATCCAAACTGCTGGCAACATGCAAACAAAGCTAATAGTTTGTTACAGTGGCTTTATGTGTGAACTGTGTATCAGCTAAAGAGCTACTACAGTGCTGTGAACCGGTCACTGAAGGAGACCCAAGGTAAGGTTACCACAGCCCGGCTGAAAAGGCTGCTTGTCTAACAACCACTGAAATGCCTGAGCTAGTGAGAACAAAGTTCACATCCAGTAGATGTGAAATCTTAGTAGCACGACTTCTAGAACACACATTCTTTAATTAAATTTTAATTTGATACTTAAATAATCCTGCTACTTAGGAATATTCTTAGAAGTTTCTACTCCAATCCCTAACTAGTTACAGGAGAAAAAGGAGAAAAAAAAAACCCCAAAACTAAAATTTGTAGCAAGAGAAGTCTTTAGATTTTTGGGGCACAATCTGACCCAGACTTGATGTGTTACTATAGCCTTTTGTTCACCACCTGTACACACAAATATCTGACTGAAGCAGAGCAGAAAGAACTTTGTGTCTTATTGCGGCTGCAATCCATGATATTGTAGTCGTAGCATAAGTAGAAGACCAAGTTTTCAAGTTAGTTAGGTAGCTCTGGCACTGAAGTGACCCAGCAGGCTCTGTAGAATTGCAAAATGTTAGTTAATACTGTTTTCGGTTTGGGTCTTGGTTGTCGGGTTTTTTTCTGGTCACATAGAATACAGTAATCAGGAAGCATAAATAAGCAGCATGAAGGGTGAAAGTGTCTTAGCAGAATCCTGTTCAATATAAATCACTTTGAAAAGTAATTTCTTTGGCAGGTTATAATCTGTGCTGATTTAATGAAGTAGTATATAGTTCCCTTAGATTGTCAACAGTCAGAAATCATTCCAGGCTCCCAGTACCACATGCTATAGCTGTTGATTTAGAGCAGACCATCTGGACTGACAGCTTGTAAACCAGTCCAAGAGAAGGAAAATGACAAGCTGAAATATTTGTAAATTGCTCGGCAATTTTGCACTTAAGCATAAAATTCCAAAGCAGGGTATGGTCTGTGGCTATCGCTGTATTATAATATGGCCAGAACTCAGTAAACAGGGAGATGTTTCCTACCTCCCAATATGCCATTCACAGGGCGAACTGATAACAAGTTTTAGCAGAGGAAGTGGCAGTACCAGCTTAGCCACACTATGACTTCTGGTCCTGTAGAATCTCTGCTGTTAGAGGGGAAGTTACAAGAGATCTGTGGATTCACATTATTTAAAAGAAGGCATCACGGTTTTAGGGAGAAAAAACAAAAGCAGTAGTGCTCTCAGTGCATTTCTGGCATAAGACAGCCCCTCCTTCCCCCCAAGTTTGAGGTGGTTTTCCTGTCTGTACAGGCTTAACTTTTGGTATTGAAGGTTTTGAGATAATTATGCTGATAATGAGGATGAATGGAATTCACAAACTGGGTACATGTTGATGTTTTAGGTGTATTATGCTCTTTCAGGTTCATTCTTATGATTCTTCTGACTACAGGCTGGGATGTTAAGTGCTTGTTAGCCACTTAAGCAGCATCTAGTATCCTTGGCCCCACTTAGGGGTGGCTCGTCTTCATTTTCTGTTTCTCAGACAAAATAACAGGATTTTACTTGAAGCATCCCACCCACCAATTGTTATATAACCTAGATCCAACATTACAAGACAACTACTCCTTTTCCACCTTGAGGACCAATTAGTTGTCTCAAACATTAAGTGATTGATTCCTATTGATTCAGATAGAGGGAATGTATGTTAGGAGCAAATAAATTAGCTGATATTTCATGATAATTTGGCTTTGACTTTCCCCTGACCTGACTTACACTCTGCTGCACTTTGACAATCAGCTGTGTATATTACTTTAAATACGGCTGGTTTACTTATAGTACTTCCAAAATCTTGTTTTCTATACTTAAAAGAGAATATAACTGTGTGATTTGCCATAGCAGTTTTACGTGCCTATCATTTTCAAAGGAAGTTTGGAATTGTTATAATCGTGATGTAGAGTAGAGATGAAAGGAGGGGGGGGTGCAGGGGATCAAACTGCAAGAGGAAATGTTGCTGAGTTGGCAGTATGGGTAGCCTCAAAGCCACCTAAGCATGTCCGATCTGTTTGCAGAGCAAAAACCACACTGCGTTTGAAGTTTGAAGTATGCAAAGAATTGAGTAAGCACATGGAGCTGCTTCCAAAAACAGGTTACATTCAAGCTCAGTCATCCTTCAGTGTGCAACTGAAGTTTCTGCCCAGGTAACCTAACAACATTAATCTTTTTGGTATATAAGACAGTATCTATAGGAGGCTGTCAGTGGAAACCAGAGCAGGTCAAAGTCTTTAATTCCTTTGCACTGTAGCAGTCTGGACTTCACGCTGCTGGTGTCAATGCAGTCCCAGTCTCCCCCCTATCTCCCCCTTAACAGTTGCCAGATGCTCAAGGAGGAAATTAACTTGGATCACATACCTGTGAGGAAATGCTTTTCCTGTGGTGACAGCAGCAGTGTGAAAATCTTAGCAATTGCATTCCTGAGAGGCTGCTCCCATTTCTGTGGGGAAGCTGCTCTTTGTATAAGAGAGAGCGAGGTTATCTAGGCCAGGTGGCTACTTCATGGATCACTGATTAAATAATTTCTGGACAAGAACTCCTGTGCTTGCTAATTAAGGTAAGAATGGTTGGACTTCCTGTTTGTATCTCTCCTACCCATGCACATTTTTCTCCAAAATATGAATGTATTGATCTTGAATTTGTGGCAGTTCATATGACATTTTCTAAGATGCTAAAAGCCTTATCCCAGCAAGTTTCTCTTCTCCATTTCATGATACATCTACATATACAAACGTAACTCAATTATAGGAAACAAAGAATTCCAGTTTTTAAAAATTTAAATATGGGACCTCCTGTTGACCACTACTAACTTTTTTTTACCTTGTCATTGCCATTGTAAAGAATTTAGCAGGGCATTTCTTTTCAAATCTAAATTAAATTATATAGATCTCAATTCTGACTTAGAGCCAAATACTTTGGTTACTTCTGCATTGATTGCTGCTGTAAACCTGCAGCTTTTTTCATATAGGTTATCTAGTCCTGTTGATGTAAGTATATTTGGATTTTCACTGATGTGCTCAGCATCTCTGGATTCTAAATTGAGAGTCTAATCACTGATTTTGCAATTTCCACCAGGTTAGTATTCAAAGAACTAAAAGTATTTACAGTTCTTCCAACATCTCAAATCCTATCAGATTACAAGAACGGTAACCATTATGACATTTTTCAGTTCCTAAACTTCAGATGCTGTAAAGCACTGTTACACTTACTGAGTGGATAGAAACATAGCTTGGATTTAGAGCATTAATCTTTCTTTGAAAAATGGGGAAGCTTCAGAAAGGAGATTTGATGAGATTAAGGCATTTCTGACACAAAATAAGTATCTGGCTGTTTCAGTATACAGATTGGTTTTAGAAGACCTAACACACAAGGGAAGGGAGCGTCTGACAGAGGAGGATGAACTTGCTACAAGCTGATGTGAAGTACTGAGCTAGTGACACATTTCTGTAAATGCCTCCTCAGTGACTTAGAAGCTATATTAATAGAATTGTATTAAAAGTAATACAAAAGTTAAAGTAACGCTCATTCAGCAGTACTGAGTGAACAGATAGATGACTGAAGGCTTGGGAAGTTCTCCCGAGTGCTCTGTGCACACTGAAATGCTTGGTCAGATGTTACAATACCCAGAACTTTCTGGGTGTTTGAAGCAGACATTTTCTGTTTATTTGAAGTCAAGTTCTCTAATCTGCTGACTTTCAGAATTCCCAAATACCACATCTTTTAGCATTTGGAACTAGTCCTGCAGATGTTGGCAGTCTAAATCTGATTTGTCTTTTACACTTCTCTTTAACTGCTTTTAAGCATAAAGATGCCATTTTCAGAGAACTATCGGAAGGATTTTGGTATCTTTTCCCCAAGGCATAACAGCTAATTTAGAGTCCATCACTGTGTACGTACAGTTACAATTATTTTTTTTCCCTCTGGATTATTTTGTAATAGATTAATTTCTTCTGCTATTCTGATGTCCTGTGACAAAGTGGAAGCTGATACTTTATTCCTACCTTGCATTTAACTCCAGTACCTATCTTTAAACAAGTTAGAAGGTGATCTTCAAAGGTATTGCTAAAGTCACATTTCAGACTTGCAAAATAACAGCCAGCAAGATGTCAGATCACCATGGTGACTGAGTGGGTGCTATTTATTCATTAACTATTCTTTATCAATACATTACAAAGTTGCATGTAGTTCCCGTAGTAGTAGTAGGAACATTATCACTGTATAGACCTAAGAACAGGAAGCAATTCACTCTGATGCTGTAGAAGACTATAAATAGACCCAGCAGAGCTAAAAATGCTAGAGCTTTTGTATTGTCTTGTCTTTGAAATTGAGCTTATTATAGCAAGATGCTTCAGCTACAGAAAACCCGGATATTTCTTATAAATTCCTAATCGGGTATATAATCAGACACTATTGGTCTCCGAGTTCGTTTCACTTTATTTATGTCTCTGTGCTTTGTGCTACAGTTGGTTCTGCCTCAAACTGGCTGGTAATTAACTAACATCAGTGTCAAAAGGAAACGACTACCTAGGTTGGGTTGGTTATGTGCTGTGGTTGCAGCAAAGATGCAGAAGGCTTGTATTCTGATTATAAAGTAAGCTTTAAATTTTTCAGAATTTTAAGGGATTGGATTGCATTTTAAAAAAGGATAAATGGATGCTGACCTCTGCGAATAACTCCCTTAAACTCCTGTGTGTCCAAAATCCTATATTTAAAAAAATTAAAATCCAACATTAACGTCCCAGGTCAATTCTTCTAAGTCCATTGCTAGATACCCTTGCAATCCATGCATACCTGCTCAGGGCAGACTGTCGGGAGGTATGCCATTCTGTAGGAAATCTGTGACAAGTCCATAATAGTTCAGATCTGACTGCATCTTCTTTTCTGTGGTCAGAAGGTGGAACTTCATAGGTCACTAATTTTTCATTGGCATTTTCTTCTACCATTCTTCCACCATTTCCCCTAATATTTGCACGTTCCTCGCATACAGGACTTTAGTTATACTTCACTTCGGGGAAGCATTGGAGTTGATGCTTAACCAACTACATACACGAATACTCCTATTTGAGCACAAACGCTATGTTAAGATTAAAAGCAGTGAATAATAAAATTTTTAGATCTTAAGTAACAGGTTTGTTTGTTTTCTTTTTGTTCAGAAATACATCCATCAGAAGTTTATTATTCCCCTTAGCTAGAAAATGGTCAAAATATTTTTATGAAACCGAAAGTACTTTTTGTTTTTTAGGCACTCTCTTCCTGAAGATGCAGGGAGCTATTTTAATGAAGAGACAAGAATTCTGGAAGTGCCAGTGACAATACTGATTGTGGATAAGGTTAGTGGTTTTTATTACGCTGGTTATCAGAATGACAGTAGATGTAAATTATTTTAGTGAATGTTCACTTTATGATACCTAATCTTAGATTAGTTCTTTACTAGTTGAAGTCCTGTGATAATCGTAAAAGGTGCTTAAAGTGATAATACAGATTTGATAGTTTCTTCTTGTCAGCATGTTTACAGAACTTTACAGACAGTTAAATCCTTTCTAGGTAGTGTTCATCTATTCCCTAGTAGTTTATTTTGTACTAGAGAGTTATCAGATACCACAGCACAATCTTTTTATTCTGATCTGTACTGCAGATGTAGCATATTCTTAGCGTTTACATTTCCTGGATATGTAGGTGTGATTTCATTCTAGCATATGGAATTTGAGATACAGATAGTATTTTTTAAATTTTGCTTATCAAAGAGACATTTCCTATTACTTATTTTTGAAGAGCAATGCGGCTGAAGTTCAAGATAGATATGTTACATTTACATTTGTTATTGTCAAGGAATAGAGTAGAATAAGTTTTCTGCAGTTATCTTTTTGGATGACATTTCACTTAAATCCTGTCCTTACAATGCTACAGATGGAGATTTTCATCCTGTGCTTTTGCATTTGTTTCAGGCTAAAAAAGTTAATGTTACTGTCCATGCAATTGTTACTACTTCTGATTTGGAAATCAGTCCAGCACAAATCAATTTTGGATACTGCACAATCTATGAAGCTGTGCAGGCAAATGTCACGCTAACAAACAAATCCATCTTGCCACAAGAGTTTGGATTTGTGGGACTTCCAGAGGTATGTAGTTGTCCCACACACACCTCTTCTTGTATTTAAATATATTTAATTATTATGAAAACACGTTTCAATGTAAGTGTAAATAAATCATGACTGTTTCTTGCAAACCCATGGAAATACTTCTGCCTGCAGCACTGTGGAAACACGCAGATTAGTTCTGGTACCGGTTTATTTAAATTTCATCTTATTATACCCTAAGCATTTTCCAAGCAGTATAAACATCTTTGAGGAGATTTTCCTATTCTCCCCTACGTAACATTATTAGCCTAACTTTATCCTATTAGAATACCTATTTCTTACACCAAGAAATCTGCTAACAGAATACCTGGTGCACTTTTCTTTCAGACTCGCAGGTCGCTTATACTACTAAATAAAACAGGCTTAGGGATGTTGCTTTTGCCTTGAGGCTGAGGAATATTGCACAGTTTGCATCCAAATACCTAAACGCTTTGTCTTTAAAGCAGGATGGCTGTGTCCAAACAGCTTATAGGGAATCATCCCCTGAACCATGCCTAGGTATTTTCTGACTGACTGTAAATTGACGTGGATGCTAAATTAATCACAGGAGCTGCAGTTTCGTGTGGGCTAGGTCTACTGATTTTTTTTGTTCCCAAAAAGTTAGCTGTTCAAGCTCCATAATAGCATGATGATCACAGTGTGAAATAGTTTGGCATATTGGAATCTGAGCTAGAGGAGCCTGACATTTAATTAGGCATTCTTCCTTTCTCTGCTGTTTTAGGGATTAAAATCAAGGAGTTAGCTAAAAGAAATTGGAATCTTCAGCTTCATTAAAGCTTTACTTCACAGCATGTGTTTCATGATTAGCTTAAAATGTGACGGGGAGACATTCTTGAATCATCATCAACTCATAAACACAAACCAATATACACTTGTAGATATTAAACTGGTACTTTTCACTATGGTATCTGCACATCATACAGGAATCAGCTCTTCAAAGATACAGGGGGAACTGTTGAGATTCTTATCCTATTTCATTCAATTGTCTATGAAGAGTAAATAAACATTAGGGAAAGGTGATTACCATAGATGGTAAGAAGCTGGGGAAAAGAGTCTACTGAAATCTGAGTTAATGGATTTGATGCCTTTCAAGTTACTTTGAGATTAGAAATCTGCACGTCAGTCAGACACCAGTCACTAACTCAAATGAAAGCTGCTCACCAGAAGGTTTCTGTTTTCCTGACACTTGTACATTTAATGACAATTTTTTTATCTTGCCAGTGATGTCTTATTTAATAATTTGATAACTTAATTATTAATTTCTTATTTTAATAACAACAATAATTTCTTATCCTGCCACTTTGAAGTTTGTTGAAATTCAACCCAGTGATGGACTTGGAATTCTTCTTCCCCTTGAAAGCCTGAGGTTGGACATAATCTTTAAAGCTAACAAGGCAAAAGAGTACAGCTTTGAACTAACCTGCAAGTCAGAGATTAATAGGTAAGTTAAGAAACTATTTGAGTAGTAGGTAATGTAGAAGTCTAAATCACACTGGATTTCCACTGTTAAGCTAGTTCAGAAATTAAATCCCTGCCTACTTTTGAAGAGGTAAGGCTAGGATAAAAATGTGAGGCAGGTAGGAATTCTCCAGTTGACAAGAGTTGCTCAGTGCCTGTTAGTTTCATGCTTCATTTACATGTCTGTCTTTACTGAGATGACTTTTCCTATCCCGCCAGAAACTTATACTTGTCTAAGCTGCAAGTTTGCTGCAGGTCATCTTAACCTGCAATGATCTGCTTGCTTTTTCAGCAGAATTATTAAAAGATTATTTTATTTTGTAAAAATGCTTCATACATTAAGCTAATGCTACTAAAATAATGATGGTATAAACTTTGATTGACTGGATGTATTTCCAGAGGCCCTGGCACAGGTTGCCCAGAGAAGCTGTGGCTGCCCCTGGCTCCCTGGCAGGGTTCAAGGCCAGGCTGGATGGGGCTTTGGGCAACCTGGGCTAGTGGAGGGTGTCCCTGCCCATGGCGGGGGGTGGAACTGGGTGGGCTTTGAGGTCCCTTCTGACCCAAACTGTTCTGTGATTCTCTGAAGTTCATAGAGGAAGAATTCAAGTAGGGACTCTAGCCAATTGTGCATTAAAAATAGATAGTATTATTGTTCATCTTTAGGCAAAATTCCCATTGCAAGCTTGAAATTCTGCTTAAATAGGGACTACAGGATTAGTTCCCTATTTTCCGGGCTGATTAAGAGACTATTTTATGCTGAGACAATTTATCATGTGTTTATTTTTAGACAATTCAAGCTGTCATGCAAAGCAGTTGGAGTCCACCCACCTCTTGAATTGTCTCATTCCTTAGTTCAGTTTGCTGCAACAGCTTTAAATGGTGTGTCTACAGCAACTCTGTATGTGATGAATTCCCACGTGAGTGTCAACCACTTTACTCATGCCGTCCCAAGAATTGGCAATGGGGAAGTTGCCCCTGTTGGACCCACTTCATTTGAATTCTGTGTGCCAGAAGACTGTCCAGTGACAATCACGCCTTCTGTTGGAACTGTGTTGCCTGGGAAGGTAAATTCACCTTAAAAGTCAAGTATGCTGCCAAATCTTTTGATCACCTACATCCCTACAAATGCTGTCACTTGTAAATAAAGCTCAAAAAGTAAATTATTATTAGAATAGCTGGAATATTTTCTACTGTTTGAAATAATGTTTTAAATCGGACATGAGGGGTTGACCATCTAATCTGGCTAATGCTTTATGGGAGCTTTCACCCTGAACGTTCTTTCCCCGGTGTTGTCATTATGATTTATATGAAGAATGTTTAAATATCAAAAGTTTTGTCATGTAAAACCAGCCCACTGTAACACAGCAGAGTTCCAAAAAAGCTGCAAGTGACCTTTATCCTTAGGATCATGTCAGGGAAAAAATTGTATTTTATTTGTTAATTTTTTGCTGTCACGTATACGCTCCTATTGAGCTTTGTAGGTATAACACATGTATGAGGGCTGAATTTTGCCTGTCGTTCTTGTGTGTGCTCTCACGCTCCCAGAAAAGCTTGATTCAAGTGTCCTTCAGACCAACATTGTCAGATCAGCTAATCAGAGAAGAGGCAGTTCGGAGGCTTTGCAGAGCAGCTGCGACAGGGGCAGAAATACAAGTAAGGAATGCTAAGAACTAGCACATGCTTTTGGTCTGTCACTTCCAGATATTTGTTTCTCTGGATGGTATTTTTGTCACAAAATTATTTGCATATTAATGAAGCCCATACTCACGATTCAAATAAGACCTGTCTATAAATGACAAAGTATGACTGTACTGTTGCACTTAATGTGTTGTCTGTTCACTGATCAATAACTTAATTTCATGCTAACAATTTCAAAAGCATTCCTAGAGGATGTTCTTGCAAATGCTAACTGCAATTACTCTTGAAGAAAGAGGTTTCTGCACTTCTTGCAGATTTACAGCATACATGGACTTTATATGCAGTGCTGTGGGTCAGTTAATTTATCTGAGCACCTAGGGTTGTCTTTAATTATGAGATAAAGAGGTAAAATTCTCATGAGATACAGTCTTTTACTTGTCTGCTCCAGTAGGGGAAATCTTTTTTTAAGATGGGGTAAAATACATCTATTTCAACTTAATTTTACATTTAGAAATGTATGTAATAACTACTATGTCTATGGCTTGTTACCATAATCCTACTGCTGTTACTTTATTTCATGCTCTCCATCACCTCTTAAGTTCTGTATCCTTGAGCCAGGGACTGTGTATTTGTAAACTGATGTCTTGATTGGATTACTGGTGATCACCTTCAGTGTATAACGTCTCTGTGTGTGTATTTGCAGAAAAGGAAGGAAGATGAGAAAAGAGAGGGAAAGAAATTAAGCATTTCCATTACCAGGCAGCAGTCTTCCAGACAGCTTGTAAGGGATGGAGGCAGTAAATACCTGACTTCCCTACATAGTTCTGAACAACCAAAATCCGAAGAGTTAAAGCCTGAGTAAGTCAGCAAAAGCACCCTGTACTACACAGACAACGTTCTCTTTAAGTAGTTTAATAAATCTACTAAAACCTATAGGTAGGCAAGAAAGCAAACTGTAGAGAAGAAATAGCTTTAGCTATATTGCAAAGGCTGTTTCCAAAATTAGTACTGCTTTTAAGCCACACAGCTGTACCCTCTCATGTAAGGCAAAGAATCCCTTTATGCATCAGAGGGATTGAAGACTTCAAAGAATGTATCAGAAAGCATGAGATGTGGCTGTGTGGATAGATTTGGCTGAACCAACAAGGGTATTATTTTAAAGGGCAACTAGAAAACTGTAGTTACCCAAAGAAACTGCTACTAATATACCTGTTCTGAATAGGTCTAACAGAGCTGAATACATCCAGTCCAGATGGATGAATGAGATGGTCCGTATCCGTGGGTATGGGCTGGGTAGGGTTTTTTATTTTGAGGGCTTACATAGTCCATTATATTAGTCATGGTCATCTTTGGTCCTGGAAATGTAATAATGCTGTAAAATGTGCATTTTAAATAGTCATTTTGACAATGCATGTACCTCAGTGAGAATTCACATTAATGGCACGCGCTATCTAGAAATTTTGATATGTAGATGCAAAATCTGATACTTGATTAGTCCCTTAGTTAGTATATAATTCAACTTTTTAGAACCACACTTCTCCCTAATCTGAGAAATTTAGAAGCGTTTGGAAGTAAGTATGTGCTTAAACACCAGGCATTTGGCTGTACTGGATGTTAGATATTTTTGACTAAAATCCCATGTTCATTGCAATCCATTAATTATAACTTTTAAATACTTCCATTACAGGCCATAAAAATAAAACTTGTATTGTAAAACTCCCATTATGAAGTATTGCTTTGCATATTGCATTACAGAAATGTGATCATGTGTGTTTACATATCATTGGAATGATGTAGAAGTACTGGAAGACACCGGAATACTTAATGTATTCAACATACGGAAATCATATTGAGGATTTTGCAATCTTTAGTATGACATCTATTATCTGGTTTTATAATTTTTGTTCTTTTTTGGCAAGAAAAGCAAACCACTTAGTAGGGTGGGTCCATTACTGTGCATCGAGACAGTTGCTTAGTTTCCCTGTTCAATTTTGAATGTATGACTAAGAAACGGTAAACGCAAATAGCTCAGTAGATATCTATTTGATTTTTTTTCTTGTTCTCCCACTTCCTAAGATGATTCTTATTCCTGGATTTTTTTAGTTCTGATGCTTATATGGCAGCCCAGGCTTTCCTGATGAGGAATTTCAGTGGGAGGTTTGAAAAATACATCATACCATGCTTTGTTGCAAGTGGACATATCGATGAAAAGAAAGGCTCTCAAAACCTAAGCTACAGGTATGTGCAATTAGATTTGTGCAATTCATAATAGTTCAGAAATTCAAGGGGGAAACTGTGGGCATGTCAATTGATTCATTTGGGGAGAAAATTTGTTTTCATATCTTAATTACCTCATAGGTCAGTGGTAGAAACTCATGCTTACAACCCACTAGTTGGTTAAGAATCAAACACATGAGAATTAAAGAATAATTGTATGAAAAATTTAAGCCAGATGTAGTTCATGTTTCTGCTTAGGCATACACAAAAAAGTCAGACACCAAAAATTATGTATTGTTTTGTAATACCAATGTAATGATATCCTGTGATATGAACAGAATAAGAACAGATTTCTGACAACTCTTTATTTCTGTATGATCCATGAGCAAAACTCTGTTTACTATCTCTCTAGCCCTTACAACACCTTGTATTTGGAGTTGCACTGTCCAGCTGTAGCACCATCTGTTGTGGTCACTTCAGATAACGGAAAAAACACAGTAAATTTTGGTGATGTTGCAGTAGGTATGAAATTTGAATTCAAGTTTTGAATTTCTTTCTGTCTGACGTTAATTTCTTCTGAGCATAGTTTTACGTTTTCTTTTACATTGTTTTGTTGATTTTCAAAAGTCAGTATAGAAATTAGCCCTGTAATTAGGTATTTAAGTGGAAAATTAGGAGCCTGCGTGGCCAGCTGACGCATGTAGAAAACAGACTTGATCCCGAAACACAGAATCAGGAGCTCTACAACTGACTGCCCAAATCTGAAAGTATTTCGGTGAGCTTTGACTAACGCATTAGCCATAGAAATGGAATGAATATTTGGCCCAGGTAGAAGCATGAGTAAAAAGGAGGAATGATAGTGCATGACTGAGCATCATCACTTTTTGAAATGTTTTCATTCCTGTCAGGCCACAGAACGTTGAAGCAAATTACAATACAAAATATCTCCCCAGAGAAGCTGGAAGTATCCTTGTTTTGAACACGTAAGTTCATTTGCGTTCAGCTTCTGTTTAATTTGAGCCTTTATCTGTAGGAACTGTTTAACAGTATAGTAAGGAGGAGGGAGCAGATTTCAGGCTTAATGCTCATCTTTCAGAGTGAGACAGGAGGTGACGTGAAGAATATATTGGATGAGCCTAGGTGACCTGCTGGAAAGCTAATTCCATTCTAGCCTTTTAACTAGAAATAATTCTGCATAGAGCCAAACTTAAGGAGCACTTAACCACTTTCTAAAGAGTACAAGGTACTGACGACAAAGCTAGTTTCAGTACAGTATGATGTACGTGTGAAACAGAACCAACAACTCAGTTTTTGCGTGGTGCTTCTCTGAATTTCTGAACACCTTGTAAGAAGAGGCTACTACGGTGTTAAGCTGTGTGAGATAATATAGGAGAAGGCATGTCCCAAATCTTAGGGTCTTAATGACCCATTCCAGGCAAAATCTGAAAATGGAGTTACAAAGAGATCATATTAACTGGAAAAGGACCTTGCAGCTATTTGAATTCGGGCAGGGCGGGGGGGGGAAATGCGTGGAAATTGGATTAGTTCTTCTTTTCTATTAGTTATTGATCTCTGAGAAAGCTTATAGATGGTTGGTTTATACATCTTTGGTCTGAACAATATTTAGATCTGTTCCTATATTTTTTCCCCCAATCTTTGCTTATAAACTTTTTTCCTTGAGTTGCACTATTTTAGCTAGGATTCTCAGTTCTGAATCCCAATGGTCCCTTCCTGTTGGTCAGACCAGTTGGAATGCTTGAGCCAGGTGAAAGTAAAACCCTCATCATCTCTTTTTGTCCAAATGAGAATAAATGGGTGAGTAAGAGATACAATAGTAATAGGGGGAAAAAGAGGAGAGACGGAGAGATGTAATGGGCTGTGTAATATATTACTGACTGGGATGAGGCTGTATAATAATAAAAACTTTGTTGCCTGTGCATAGCCCTTCCCAATATTTGGGTCTTTGTCTATGCACTGAATCCAGAAGGTTGGCAGTAATGGCCTGTTTGCGAGAGGGGGTCAGTTGGAGGGGTGGGGGATGTTTTCCTTCAGCAAGTGGGCTAACACAGACATCCTCTTGGCAGTTTTTTGAAATGTTGGACATCCGGACGGCAAAAACCAGTCTAACCCTAAGTATGACTGGTCACGGTGTGATGCCATCAATTGTTTGCTCTGTAGGAGAAGTACTCGATATGGGATATGTCATAGCCAGAGAGAAGGTGACTTCCACATTCAAGGTAAATCCCTCTATGCTGAACCAGAAAGCACACCAGCAGTCAGTTTTTGTAACAAGGAAGAGGAGTTCTGTAGTTTCCAGTCTGGCAGAATGTAAGGCTGAGCAGCAAACTGAGACAAAAGAACATAGCTTTAGAAGCACGTCTGGCAGAGTGATTTGACGCTGAGGCAGTTTCAGGCCAAAGGTAACAAACCTGTGCAGGGAGAATCTTGTTAGCTGCTTCTGTCCTGCCTGCAGCCTATACAAAAAAAAATAGAGATCTAGTACCTTCTATAAAAAACTAAGTGCAAAACTGGTCCTACAAAGAGCACGTGAGGGTCTGCCATGGTATGGTCTAGGGAAGTTTAACTGATTCACTCATTCCTATACTGCAAGTTCCCAGAGACTCAGAAACAGGCCAAGATTTAGGCATAAATTTTCTCCTCTCAGATTTTGTCTAAGTATGTCAATAATCAAAATACATTACTTACTGCAAGACTCTTGAAAGGAGCCTGGTTCCTGTTATTGGGGGACAGGGGTTGACATGGCACGTTTTGGATGGCAATAACACATGCTTTCAGTGGCACTTGGGTACACAGTGCAGTAATGCAGCAAAATAAATTCAGCCAGTTCACAAAATGTGGATCCTACAGGCTTGAGAATCAGTTTTCTTAATGAAAATGCTGTTGTGTAAATTAATGTCACCAGATACAGAACACTTCCACGCTGACCCTGCGATACTCCATACAACTTGATTCGCTTTCATCAACAAGGGACAAAGATCAGCAGAGACTTCCATCCTTTATTACGTCCTCTTTGCAAAGAACGGAGTTTGTTGGTAAACTTAGGTTTTTTTCTTTTCTCTTTCTTTTGTTAAAGACTCATGAAGTATAAAGCAGCATCACTGTCTCCTGTTAGATCTACACAACTGCCAAAACCTGGGGCATCACATCACTGAAATTAGAGACACGATTTTGTTTCCCCAGTAGAAGCTGTGCTAATTTTTTCAATATGGGTAGCTGTAAATTTATGCAGCCTGAGCAAATATCCACAAGTAAGGAGATACTAGTGTTTGAATCTAAATAAACCCACACAGTAATTGCATATTAAAGATTATATTTAGGGATGTCCATCTCTGTAAAAACACATTAGAATATAGGAAGGGTTTGGTGATGCTTCTTCAGTTCTTCTAGAGATGAATGCATTAAATTGATAGATGGATTTATCACCACCTGTTTTGCTGCAGAACCATGTATCAGGTCTTATTTCCTGTTCCAACAAAAATTAAATGGGTTTAAAATATATGAAGTAGTAAAATGAAGCTCTTTTCCTTTCTTATTTGTATCTTCATTTTTATTTACCAGGAACACAAAACTATAACGGCTTAAGTGTGTTCAGCATCTTTCCAACAGAAGGAGAAATTCTTGCTGGGAAGAGTCAGGATTTTATTGTGACTTTCAGTCCTGATCATGAAAGTCTGTACTATTCTGACCGCCTCAAGGTTGTGCTTTTCAGCAAGGTGAGACAATCAAGATACCTGGATTATGAAATCAAAGTCTAAATATGACCTGCTGTGATTTTTATCAGCATGGGTCTTAGTAGGAGTTTCAAATAATTACATCTAATGAGCAGCATTTGTAGGCAGAAATGCTCTCTTTATTACATTAACTGATGTAGGTGGGAGATGGCAGGTCTAGGCCCACTGACTTTTTTCAAATTTTAAATATTCAGTTATTAATTCATAACAATAGTGACTTGGGATTCAGTCCTGTCTTCTGCCTAGCTGTCTACGCTGTGTAAATGAGAGGTGATGGCGCTCGGTTGCTGTCACACTGCTGAGCACAGCTCCGAGTGGGTTCTCAGCAGGTAGCGCTTAATGGCGGTGGAGAGTGGAGCTACACCTGCACAGTGCAAAGTGACAGGTGCACTGAGTACCAGGAAGCTGCTTCTGTGGCCACGCAGCATGAGGAAGGAGGGCTCAATCTGTAGAGCAGCAGTTGAGCTTAGATGGAGCCCAAGTCAGGATATACAGGCTGGCAGCACAGCGGGTGCCTTCAGGCCTGCTCCAAGAGAGACTGACCAAAAGTTAATGAGGAGTGCCAACTAATGACCATCAGCAGGCACTGCAGACACAGAGCAGAAACTGGTAGTGAGCAAGTACTGTTCTCTCCTTCCTGGCAAGCTTTGTATCTCCAGATTATCTTTGGAATTGTGGTTAAGAATTGCAAACCAGGATAAGATTAAGCTGAATGGAGACTGGTCCTAGTTCACAAACTTGAGCCAAATTTAGCAGCAGAGACGTTTTCCCTCTATTAGTACAAATAGTTTGTCCAGTCCCCTCCTGAGGCACATTGCCCAAGAATGAAAGGTTGTTTAAAGCAGAAGTGCCTCAGTGGACAAGACAAGGGGAAGATGCAGGATTCTTGCACTAGAGTACAGGGCATCTTAGCATTTATATAGGCAGATGATGTAATAATTTCTATGCAGTTACTTAAGCTGTAACCTGCATTTGAAGCATTCCTGTCTTGTACAGAAAATAGCCCATGTAATCCACCTAAAGGGTGCAGCAAGAGATCATCCGATGTTTGTGGAAGGGGGAATTCCACTTGATGTGCCCATCGAGTCCCTGGCTGGAACATTACCTATGTCATCACAGGGAGCACTAAAAGGAGGTAATGTGCTACCACTTACACTTTGTTACAAAACAGTGAGTGATAAGGCATGGGCATGTTCCACATCCTTTAAGAAAACGTAAATTACAGATAACTCTTCCAGAATCAGAACAAATAAGCATTATGGCATAGCCTATATTCGTAACACCAAAAAAAAAAAAATGCAGGAAACTTGCTCTTAAGGAAAGATTTTATCTTAATTTTAATGCAGTTGTATCTTAATGATGTTCTTCCATTTTTGTAACTTACCTTGCAAAAAAACTATTATAACTTAATACTACTGCAAAGTGTTTAGATGCATTTGCTTTCTGCCGCTTCTCTGATTTGTATTAAATGTTTATAAAATTATTTTATATTTAATAACATACCCTGGACTCTCCCAATTGCACCGTTATGAAACAGACACACTTTCAGGGGTTTGATTTTATCCTTCCTTAATTTCTTTGGACAGGATCTGTGTTCAAAGATGGTATATAAGCAACTCCTAGCTCCTGAGCTATAAATAAATCCAAGCACATACCGTACACAAGTAGGGATATAGTACATACAATGTATGTGCCATGGGGCTAGAAAACAAGCATGAAACTTGATAAACAATTAACAATTACAGTTTGCATTTGGAAATTATGCAAAACCTCTTTGCTTAATTCTTCACTAACTCTGTAAGAAGGATCTTGTTATCTATGCCAGCTCATGAATTTGCCACAACATCACTTTGGTTTGAACCATCCTAGTGTAATTTATGTTTGTTCCAAACTGATAATCGCTCAGCTTTGACTGTCTCAAAGTTTACTTGATTCTTATTTGTTTAGAGGTACAAGAACCAGTGAAGTCCATTCTCCTCATTCTGGAGTACATCGAGGGAGAGAGTTCTCCAGTGCCAGCAATGACAGAACTGAAAATTGGAGCTATACAGACAGCTCAGTTTGCATCTAAGGTGAAGAAAATAAAAAGTGCAGTTTTATGTCAGATGCTGTAAGGAATACTGACAGTGTACAAATGGCTACTAGCTCTTTCTGTCAAAAATTCAGTCTATAAATTAAAAAATACAGCTTTCAGGGTTTCTGATAAGCTTTGCATTATAAAAGCATCAGCGTTTGAAAAGAAAAGATTCTTTTTCAGGGGCTAATATGAGGAATTAGCATTATCATGTCAGTGCTTCCCTAGTTCTGAAATACAGAAGTTTGAGCACAGAACTGAATTACAGATCTGATCCTTTTATTTTAGTATAGTATTTTGTGACACCTTGACACAATGAACAACACGGATACTTGCAGTTTCAAAGGGCAGAAGCAATTTGGCAAGCAGTTGGCCCACACAGAGCATCTGGGCAATGCAGCACAGCCATTGTGTTTGAAGGAGCAGAACTGGCTGTAATGAGGGTGTGTTGTGTGTCTCTCACAGAATATGGAGTTCAGTTTTGATGGCCTGTCACTCCTGCAGCAGAAGGGATTCGCTATTGACTTTGTGAAGGGAACCATTAAGCCTGGTCAAGTGAAATGCATCAGTGTTTCTTGGGTGCCACCTGCTGACTTTCGTGTAAGTTACAGTCGCTACAGCATGTTGCTGTTTAATCTGGAAATGTATGGCTGCTGTTTTCACCGACTTGTACAAGCAACACAAAAGTGATCGTGAAGATGTCAGCAGTACAGGCTGCTCTGACACATGAGGATGATGGAACACATGTAGTTTCCAAAGGGAGCATAGGCTGCTATAAACACTAATATGAGAATAAAGGCCAGGAACAATATGAACAATTTGGAGGTTTGCTACCTCACCACGGACTGCCATTCATCTGTGTGATGAAAAGAACAAGCATTAGTCACTTCCATCTTACAAAACTTAGAATAACTTCTTACAGGTCACTGCATTATATAGCACTAAAAGGTCAAAATGCTGCTGCTGTTAAATAAAAGACACAGCTTTGATCAGACTGAAGTCAGCTTTTTAATGCTCCCTGTGCAAGGAAACCCGTGGTCCTGCTGACACAGAACTAAGTTTACATGGATCGTTCTGCTGCAATGTTCACACTTCCTTTGGCTGTGGGCTGCCTTTTCTTTGATATATTCTTGGAAGTCAGTGGGGCCTTTTTGATTTTCCACTTTATGAACTGCATTACAAACTGTTTCCCTGGCTACTTCTGCATTTTTGTATTGCAGAGTCTACGTATGAGGGCCAAACATCTCTACAGGCCCATGATTGCCCTTCCTGATTCATCTTCCTGGGCATTCATGGAGACTGAAAGAGTTTACTCCCCTGCTTTTTGTTGTGAGCTGTGTGTGGGATGGCAGAATGAGTAGCTTGTTCCAAAATTAAAAGATTGCTGCTGTCACGTGCAGAAATAAGGCAGTAGAGTTCCTGGCATGATGTATCAGGCTGACATCGTGCCTCTTGGTAACCACTGGTTGTTACACAAGGTACACTAACTGATAGCTAAGAGGATCCACTTCTTTCCCAACCCTTGCTGCAGCGTGCTCTGTTGCTGCTGTGTCCAGTTGTCATGGTTGTAATGTGGTGATGGTTTCTGTAGCACTCTGGAGATAGAACGCTTAGTCATTGCTACTTCACTTACTGCAGTACAAGCATTGTGTGAAAACATAAAAGAGCCAACACAGTGGGAAGAGAGGTAATCTATAGCTATAGTATATCTTACAACTGCGATATAAAATACATAGTTTAGAACTTGATCAACTAACCTGTTCTATGTACAAAAAAAAAAAAGGTTGGTTTTCTGTGTGGATTGTTTTGTAGGCTGATGACCCTCTCCTTGAGACAGCCCTCCTGACCTTGAAAAGTGACATTAAGGAATCTTACCAAATTCTCTTCATGGCAAAAGTTGTGTCTGCATATGCTCCCTCTCAGTGAGGGACCCAAGCTAAATGGAAAGGAAGATGGAGGCTTATATTACTGGAAAATCAGCAGATCTTGGTTGAAACATGGAAAGACTTTGAAATTGTTGCAAATGTGTGAGGGGAGCAGAGAAGCAGGAAGGAAGGTGACATCTAATATTTCTGCTTTTTTTTCACACAAAATTCTGTGTAAACTCTGGTTTGACTAATTTCATTTTCAAGCTGACTCTGACAGTAATCTTGTGGTAGAAGAAAGAATTGAGTGGCCAAGTAGATATATCTGCTGTTAATCACAGTGTCTTCCAAAGGTGGGCATTCCCTTAGGAGGAATGTCTTTTTTACATCTACATGAGTGAGTTTCAAACAACATATCATTTTCCAATTTCAGATGCATTTTAATGGATTTGGAAAATCCTTGAGGGTTTTTCCTCTTAAGACCAGAATAAAGCTTCTTACTCGAGTTTCCTTCAAATCATTTGGGCAGTCATTTTTACAATACACTACGAAATCTTCCTGATGACACATGGTCAAGGACGAAATAGTAACCATGCTGTTCACTGAATTGCTGGATATGGTTATGCACTTGCCCTAGATCATGTCTGTCCAGGAACTTTGTATTTCTGTATTTGTTTTCCTCTGAATTCTAAGAGCAGATATCTGCCTGTTACTGGGGACGTGGGAGTACCCTGCAGGTATAACTTCTGACAGGAAGCAGTAGCTAGTTCAGGGGAAAGTACAGAGGTACTGCACTACAGAGAATGAAGGAACCAGGAGGTTAGCAGAAATCTAGAAACATAGATAATCTTTTAAATCTTATGTCACGCTCTTTCTTGAATCACCGTGAGCCTATGGCAAAATTCCCTCACCACCTCTCCAAAGGCCTATTTCTGTTTGGCCCTGCATAGCTGTTAAAATTGCTTCTTTAGATTATGCAGTAAAAAAATAGAAACAGACTATTTGTAAATATCCCTAAGGTAAAAATGTGTCAAGCTAGTTGGACTGCAGGAAAAAGCAGTAAAGCAGTTGTCACAAATATTTTAACTAGTTATCCCCCTTTTATAGAGGAAGCTTGTATAACTGATGAAGAAGGATTCCTTGTTTTTTCCAAAGACAGTATGTTTGATCCACTCAGATCTGTTCTCAGTTAATAATGGATCAAGTGGCTGTAAAGTTACTTAACTCTTCAGTCTAAAGCACTAGGATGCTGAAGCAATAAACAGTCATCGTGGGAGAAGGCAGAAGCTGGGAGGGGAAGGCAGTGCTAGCCAGAGACAGCTCTGCCTTCAGGAGTGATGCGCTGAGGATTTCTGCTGGCACAGCTGGGGCAGTTGGGTTGAAGTTGAGGACAATGAAGTTGCTGTGCTGATTCTCTTACAGTCCTTGCAGCCCTAAAAGGGAGATTAAATACTGCTACATTGTTGGGAAATATTAGTTGTCAAGCTTAGCATAAGTGGCATGTGCTGATTGGCATACCTAGCTCAGCATAAGGGGCTAAATTTGCTGAAACCTTAAGCCACAAGCTGCAAACTTTCACCTAGATATGTTGAACTTTCACCTGGTTAAGTAAGAGGAGGCCCCAGGGCCGGTTCAAGACAGAAGGTAACGAAGCTACACCCGTGAGCAGAAGCTGCAACCTTAGAGATAAGAAAGAAAACAGCCCGCCTAGAAGCAAGGGAAGCACCAAAGAGGAACGGGAAGACCCCAGACCCTCATGTTACTATTGGTCTGAACTGTCGTGTTGAGGGAACTCGGATTGTAAGGGTATGATTGCCCAGGGATTTCTTTGTTCAGGTTCCCTTGCAGGCGCACCCAGCTTGAGCTGTTACGACCGCTGTACCACTCAAATTATCTCATGAGACTTCAAGCCTAAGACTCTGCTGTGGGAAATCTAAGGTGAAGAAACTTCTTTAACAACATAAAATGAAACTTGCGAATAGTACTGTACAGTTGGCAGTTACCTAATGATAGGGAAGCTTTCAGAAAGCAAGGAAAGCCACAGCATGTTGGAGTGGAAGGTTTATTTTGGGCAGTTAATTTGGGGGCATCCATTATGTGAGGATCCGTTGGATTTCACTCCTGAAAACTAAAAAGCAATGGTGGAGAATAAATTAGTCTCCAGACTCTCATAACCATATAAAGTGCTGAAAATAAGTGTAAAATTATCTACCAGGAAACAACACCCCCGTCTTAGGAATCTTCTGCTTTATAGAGATCAGGTACTGTGAAAAAGCATCCAAAGGATTAAAAAAAAGTAAAAAAAAATTTAAGAATGCATGTAAACACTGTGATGATGTTGAAAAAATGTGGACGTTGCTTGCAAGAATAAGAAGGCAGCTTAGTAAGCAGAAAGAAGGTGTATATGCAAGGACTAGCTGGTCCAACCAATAGTATTTGCTTGGAGACCGAATCTGAAAGACTCGTAACAACTTCAGAGAACTCAGGATGCGCCCATTCGGTTGCAGAAGTTGGAAAGTCAAGCACACAGCATTACAGCAGTGCTGGTTATAAAGAGCAGCTGTCATTGACCTGCTTAAGTCGTACTGAGTATCTTAAAAGGTAAGCAAAGGGTGTAACCGATTTTTAACTGCACTCTTTGGACTTGATCTTGAAAACTCACATGGATAATTTCACAGACTTGAAGTGAGCATAAGGTTCTGGGTTTCGCTGGTCAAAGTTTCCATGCTTAAAGCTAAATGTGTCTTCATTCTCTCCAGGGGGAGTGTTGAACCATGATAATAAGAATAGGTTGCTATTTCTGGAGTACTGACAATAAAGAAAACCATGCTTGCAATACACCAGCTGACATTCTGTAAAGCACTTATGGAAATCTGAATGGTTTTTATTCTCTTTTATTCTGAGAAAAATGCCTGTTGTCTTATCTCGGGCCTTGAAAGTAATCATATTTGACTTCTCGGGGGCATAATGGCTGATCCTTGCAGGATTGGGTTTTCCCTTCTGATTGGATTGGTTTTGTTCTTTTGGCACACATAGTTCGATGTGCCCAGCTCTTGCATGAAGTAATACTTGAGCAGTGAGAGACAAGCTCATATGAAAGGAAGAAACCAAATTGTCTGATGTGGGAAAGCAGATCCATTGTAAAACTTCACGCAGGCATGCAGGCTATGCTGCTTCATCTGGAATACAACTAAAACTTAAAAAGTAAAAGCACAGTTACTTTTTCTGCAAAATGTAGCACTTGGATGTTCTGCTATCATTGAATTGAGAATTGCCACATTTCACCAAAGGATAGAAAACAGTGGGATTCCTTCCAGAGAGAAACAACTAGTCCTCTGATATATTTGCTGCAGTTCTTGGGCTTGATTTAGCATTTAAATGAAGTTTACCAATCTATAGAAGCGTGGAGTTTTCCTTACTAGACATCTGACAGAGCTTGTTTCTTTGACTAAGCTGACTGAAGTGGAAAAGTCAGTGCCTAAACCCTGTGATAGCTGTATGCTGTTTCATCACTGGGACTCTTCACTTGCCTAAAACATCTTGCTTTTGTGTGGATATTGAGCAAGCAAGCCAAGGATTCAATAATAGATCTGTCTTCTGAAACAGAAATAACTAAAATAATTTCATTCAGATTAACATAGTTACTTTTGCTATACTTTAATTGGTGCTGAGCCTCTTCAGAATCTTCACAATGCAAATTTGCAACTGTCAGGCTACTGAAAATTTAGGAATTCTATGTGAATGCTCCTACCTAAACAAGTCATGTATAATGTATACAAAAATAGCTTCTTGATCTTTCTTCAGTACAGGAAACAGGAAACTGAATGATTTGACGGACTACTGGAAACAATTCTCCTGCTAATTTAGACACACCAAGCTGAACTAGAAATAGCGGGTTTGTAGGTAATTCCTTGAGGGCGTAGCTGAGAGCACTATTGCATTCTACTTGCATGACAATGCCAAATTCCCAGCTACCAGAAGCGGCTCAACACAGCAGCTCTAGCCTTCATGCAAGTTAATCTCTTGAAGAAGCAAAAAATCCTATTCAATACTGTGCTTCCAAAGCATATTATCAACAATCATAGCACATTTGGTATTAAAATTTTCAGGAGATTCTAAACATGTAACCTGATGTTTGTTTCCATCTGTTAGGACTCCAGTAGGGATGGAGCCCTTATTGTGAGGATAATACAAAAAATGTAACCTCATATTTAAGTTTCCCAGAAGCTTAAGGTTTCTGCTCCTATAAGTGTCTTTCTGAACATTATGCTTTCAGACTGAGTTTTGCAACTGTGATCACTCTTGGGTCACTGAACACAAACTTGTGCTTTCAGATTTGGATCTAAATGCAAACATATACTTCTTGGTTCTGATGCAGTTCTAGTTTAATAAGAAAGCAATTCACCTCTGTGTATGATCTTTATAATGCTTAAAAGCTGTATCTAGCTCATTTCTAAAACAAAAAGGAAGTCAGAGAATAAGTACTAGTGTCATACACATCTTATTAATGTGTGTTCTGCTTATCCAGTGACTTCAGAGATTGCTTCACGCTTACAAATGCAGCTTTTCCTAAATGAGCAATGGTCCCATGACCTTGAGCAGTCCTGTAGGAAAATGCTGTAGTCAGTGTGCCACATGTCATTACTGAAACTTGAAACACTGGTTTTGAGCCTTATGGAGCAAAAGTAGTGAATGTCACCTGGAGAATGGTCTATCGAACCTAGTACTTCCAAGCTATTGTGTCTATTGTTGCTCCCAATGGCATGATTGTCTCCGGCGTATTGGAGCTTTTCCATGCTTCTGATAGAAGAAACCTCTGGCAACCAAAGTCCAAATATATTCTCCTCCTGTTGCATTAAAATCTCGGGGGAGGGGGGGAATCCTTGTATTTTGTCCCATTCTCATTACTGGAGGAGCTTTTATATATGCATCCACATACATACCTCTGTGGATATAAGGGACCCCCAAGAGATGTGTCAAAATGCCATTCTTTTAGTTGATCTTCCCCTTTCTTCTCCAGTTGAAATGTTTATAATCCATTAATTAGCTCACCTGCTTTTCAGCTCTAGAAGTCTTTCTTTTAGTTGTTTACCCGTCATGTATCATGTTCACCCTGATTCTGATCACCTCTTATATTGACTAATGTCTTTTTTTGCCATGTAACTGACTTCTGCTATATTAGTGCTTCAAAGGTGTCTGAGCTCTTAAGTCACCTTCTACTTTGAAGCAGAAATAATCTTTGCTCATTCATAGGCTGGATGTGGTTGACCTTTGGCGCATGTTTTGTTCTTCCCTAACTCATAGCAAATTCTAGCTACTGAAGGGATTTGGGGAGCTTTTTAACACTATGCATACATACGATCTTATTAAAATAGCTAGGCTTTACCCTGAAGAGAATTGCAGGAAAGCTGTCATTTAGAGATGAGCCCAATTGCTATAATGATCACTATAATCACAGCAATGAAACATTTCTCCATGAAATTTCTAACAGAGTATCAACACTAGGGGTTTAGGATAATGATGTGCAAAATAACCATAAACAACATGTAGACATTTTAATTGAATTTCTACATTTGAAATGTTGGACAAAGTTAAATTATTTTGGAGCAAACCAATCTTCAGAGGGCAGTCAATACCTTTCCATTGATGTTCCATGTGTTTTAATGAGACTATTTTTAAAAAGGGAAGTGATCTGCTTTTCCAAACCTTTATTTCTTTCTAATATTTTTCATACCTAGTTTCTTATTCCTTTTCCATTTCTCCTTCAAAACCTCTCTGATACTGCATAGGCACAAGGTGCGTGTTCAACTGCTAGCATACTTGATAGGTTAGCAAGAACCTTAAGGACTCTTAAGAACAGCACTGAGCAGCACTCCCAAACCGCTTCAGGGAGATCTCTGAAAGCCGGATTCTCTCCATTCCGACTCCCTTTGTATCACCTTCCTAACTCCGCGGGCACCGGCAGGCTGGCAGAGCGGCTGACGCGAGGGGCACTGCTGGCTCCTAGGCGGGGCCAAGACGGAGGAGCCCGGCGGCTCTGCTTCGCTTCGCCGCGGCACCCTCCCCGCCGGGCGGGCCGCTCCCGGCCCTTCGGAGCAGCCGCCGGGGCAGGCGGGTTAGCGCTGTGTCTCGACGAGGCTGGCAGTGCGCCGCTTCGATGGCGGCTTTGCTTCCCGAGCGGCGGGACGAGCCGAACGCGGGGGCCCGGGGCTGCGGCGGGGGCGCGGGGCTGCGGGGCGGCCCTGCCTGGCGCTCGCCCCCGCCGGGGCGCGCCTCTCCCGCCGCCGCCGGGCGACGGCGTCGCTGGCATGGTCACGGCACCCCGCGTGATAATTGACGGTTATTTATTCAGCGGAGGCGGCCCCGAGCACGGGGTGCAGACCGCGGGCTCCCCGAAGGCTCGGGTGTCCCCTTGCAGAGGCTCGGGCGATCCGGCCGCTTGTCCTTGAAGAAACTCCTGTTGCACTCACTCTGCTTCAGCGTGGACATCTGGAACTTGATACGGCAGCGTCGGAGGCTGTGGCCCCCACCCGTGGCAGCCACGGAAATTCATGCCGCTGGACTCTACTAAGCAGACGCATCAGATAAACGAGGTCCTTCTCTTTTGGCCGCCTGCCTATCTGATTCTCTTTTTCCCTTTCCTAGGCATTGCTCTGTTCTTCTGAGAAAAACTGCAAGGACTCTGATCAGTAAGTAATCAAAAATTTTCAAGTGTCTGTTACCAAACCTGCTCCCATTGCGATCGAGTGACATTATCAGATCAGAATGATGACTTACTGACGGCCATCCGTTACTGCTACTTTTTTTTTTTATCTCTAAGATCATTACCAACTTACAAATTTGACTTGGCTGGTCTTGCTCTGTAGACTAAGGTGAATGATCCTCTCTTTCAAAATGATTCTGAAGTGTCATCTTCAGAAAAGTCAGTTTGCAGATTCTCTTCTGTGGCCAAAGGCATTGTTCTATTACATGAAATCCATTGCATGCAATTCACTACGCACAACAGTCTTGTGGCAGCTGCACTCCTGATATGTAATAGAAGCTGTTCTGCTTTTTTTGTACTGTAAGCAGATCTGAAAAAAAAACATTTCTGCTTGTATTTGAGCTATGAAAAAGTAATTTAAAAATAACTGGGGGAAATAGGCAGTTTGTCTTAGGCTGGCATTTTCAGACAGGCCTATGGTATTAGGTACCTCATCTTGGTTAACTTTAAATAACTCTTTGATTCATTTTTCAAGAATCCAGCATGTGTAGTTCTCTCTCCTAAGCAACAGTTAAGTACCACTTTGTAAAACATTTATTGACTCGGAAGCCAACTTTTACAGTGGGATTACTGGCACGTTCTCAGTTGGAGTAATGTTACAACTATGAAGAACAGTCCTCTAGAAGTAAATCTGAAGAGTTTTTCCTCCATACTCTTACTGATTGCTTTACCTTTTTCACCTCAGAAATTGTGTGAAATTTATTCCCTGTCACACATACACTGAGTGCAGATATTTAAATCAGTGAATCATCTACCTTCCTTCACAGATGCCCTCAGAACATGTCTAATTGGACAAGTCTGTGGTATGTCTGGTAAGTTTATTATTAATCTTACTAACCCAGAATAATTCAAATGTTACTATGAACAGTAATTGTAGGAAGGTTATGGAAACGCTCAGACAGGATGGAGGAAAGGGTTTCTCCTCGGTTTTATGAAAGCTACCAGTGGAATATATTACAGATGAGACCACATGGGAGATAAGGTGTCAGGCAGGGTACAGCATTCATCTAGGGATATGTCATGTTTCCTTTCCAAGTACACCACAGTTCAACTGTAGGGCTTGTTTGTTCTTCCTAAATAGACAACTTCGCTGAACACAGTGGCAGCTGCACAGCGTGGACTTGGGGCTCGGCACTGCATTGCCTAATGCACAGTCGTCAGCTCTCTTCTCCCCTTGATGGGACAAGAGATTGTTGGCTTACTGTGTTGCATTCTCATTCTGAACTCAAGCTGATTACAAACCTCTTTACCTGTTTGAATGACTGAAAGCAAGAAAATTGTGATAAGTAAAAGACTAAGCTCTTGTCACAAGTGGATTCGGCTCTTGCCTAACACATGCATTATAGGTATCCTGACATTATTTTTATAGTTTGCATTCTGTCAATATATTAACGTTGATGGTAGCATGCAGAGTGAGTTGGTTACTTTTAGCTGTCGTTCAGTCTGGACTAATTTTGGTTGATACTCTTTGCTTTCTTAGAACTGATTCATATAACTGTTTAAAAATAGTTACATAAAGTATTTTAAGGCTTCTGTAATTAGCATTGAAATCATGAAGGTTAATGTGCTAGTGCTGAGATTTATACTGCTGAGATGCCTTTACCAAGGTGATTTCTGCCTTCATCAGAGGGCAGGAGCATATGAAGGCATGATGATTTCACAGAACGCACTAGCATGCAGCTGGTGGAGTGTCATGACAGACCAATTGGCTAGCAATGAGGTAACACTCCTTGCACTGGAGGAATGTTTCATTGCAGAGTTCCAGCAGCGCAGCATGTTCTTCCCACACATGCTTTTAAGTTGCCTGAAAGCGTTTTTCTCAAACAATAATTTGCAAGAAAATGCATGAAATTTGTGGACATTTGAGACCCTCAAATCCAACCTTTATACTGAATGTAGCCTGTGTGTATCTGACTCTCATACTAACAGAAATATACTCTTGTTAAAACTAAACAAAACAGTCATTAAATAAATGTTTATTTTGGAATCATGATTCTTATGGGCAAGTACTACCTTCAGTTTGGAAAAAAGAACAGAATGCTACTGAGGCCATTTCTATACATATTTAGGTTGGAATATAATCCTAATGAGAAATTCAGGAGCATGATCTGTCACACAGTAATTGCTGTCAAGCTACTATGAATATACTTCAACTTTGTCCTTGGACCTACTTCTTTACAGGACTTTCAAGCATTTCTTATTACCTCATCCTCTCATGACATGTCTTACTGCTCACCTAGCTCATGAGAAGAGTGGATTCATTTGAGAAATTGGGGGGGTGGGAAGGTAGAGTTTCAACTGAGAAGAGAACCTGAAACACTAGCATGTCGACCTAGGTACACTACAAATTCTTAAACAATAAACTTCGTTAAACAATAGCTAGAGATAGCATTGCATTTTCAAGACATACTGCAAAGTATAATTTCTGTGCTCATTTATAAATATACGTCCTAGACTTATGAAAGTTTGTACTTGTATTTTCCTCCAATTACACACTCTTACTATTGAAAGAGGAGCCACTCTCACTGCACAAAAGTTGAAAACACAGCCCAAGGTAATTAACACAATGGCATCTGTGAGCCAGAAGGGATGGTACCAATGGTCAGTAGTACTTCAATTTGTGATTAAGTGTTTGTGATCCAACTTTCTAATTCAGGATCCAGTGACCATTCAGAACTAAAGCGAGGAGGTCTGGCCTGTCTTTCACCCATTTAGAGTGAAATTGTATTCAGCTCTGGAACAAGTAAAACACAAGCAATGAAATTATGGTATTCTCCCTCCTTCTCTAAGGTTAATCTTGCTGACTGTGTTCCTGCTCCTGCTCTGTGGGATCACAGCAAGCTGCATCAAATTTTGCTGCCGGAAGAAGAGGCCTCCAGTTGAGACCTTCCCCAGGCCCCCTTATGATCTGACAGTTATTCCTATAGACAGTGACAGCACTGCCCACAGCACAGTGACCTGTAAGTATCCTCTGGGAGTCAACTATTCAATAGTGCTTTGCTACTGAATTTTGTGTCTAGCTCTTGCAATAATGGAGACTTTCTGATGTACTCCCACAACAACTTTCAGCCCCATAGGGTGGGCAAGAGAGATAAAGCAAGGTCACCAGGGCAACACAGTTAAGTGAGTGCAGAAGACAAGTAGGATTTAACACTACAAAGGTTAAAACAAAGTTCATGGTGGGTTAACCTCTTATGTCTCATTTCCCACATCTGTTCTTCTTGCTATTCCCTCATTTTTTAAACTTTTCTGCCCAGCTCACTGTCCAACTAATCCAGCCAAAGTTATCTTTAAGGTGAGGAATTGTTCACAGCTGTTCATGAATGAGCCTGACTGAAACTACATCTCTTACCACATACATTTACTATGTCAGGTTATTTCACAATAATTATGGATGGTGATATGCAGAGACATTTTCTCTTCTGACTGCTTTCCTTTGGAGAATGTATAGTTTCCATGACGGGTAATTCTATACTGATAGCTTTTAGTATATAGTGCATATGTTCTGACACCACAAAGACGAGTCCATAATTACTTGGAGAAGAGCAGGATTAGCCCTTTATATATCAGTGTTCCATGCAAGTGCTTAGTCATTTTTTTTAATTCCTTTTCTTCACAGCATATAGCTCGCTGCAGTACCCTCTAAGTGCCCCTATTCATTCAATATTTGTGGATACGGATAAGAACACTGTGTCCCCTCCAGCTTACAGTCTCTACGCGATGGACTTGCCACCTTCTTACGATGAAGCTGTCCAAATGGGTAAACAATACACTGAAGTAGCACAGATAAACCAGAAACTCAATGACATCTCAGGAGAGGTCACACCGGGTGGGCTGAATCCCATCCAGTATTCACCTGATACAACCAACAGAGATCCAGCAACACAGGCAAATTCAGAAAATTCAGAAGATGCAACACAAAAACAACCGCAGCTCTGACTCATTTCACATGGGGAGTAAAGGAAGGGAAGGACTGTAAGAGTTAAAGAAGACATGAAGAGTTTCATTTTATAGGCAGGTTATGATGTGAAGATGTTTCCTCTCATGCCCTTGTAATGATCTGTCAGTTAGAAGAAATTTTTTCTGTGACTGCTGTAATCTCCTGGTAAAGCTTCTTCAAGGATATGAAACAAAGTAAAAGGGCAGCAGTTTAAAAATGCCTGTAGAAGTGGGACATGAATGCTTGTTCATCTTATGATTAAAAAAACCCCAAACAATAATTCCTTGTGTCCAGCATATGGCAATAAAAAAGGTCAGGGGAATTTTGCCATCTTGGGAACACACACGGAGTCAGAACAGTACAAACAGCAAGTTGGTGTTCCAGAACAGAAGCTTCCCAAACTGGAGTTGAAAGGGGAATCCTAGCAAGTCACACTGAATAGCCTCTGTAGTTTCTCTTCTTTTGATAATGTTAACTGTCCAGCAAATTGCTGGAGTGCAAATTGCTGCTTAATGACACATGTTCCTTAAACTGAAGGAAGATGGCAAACAAGGACAGGAAAGTGTGTGGAGGGAAATGCATTATGTTATGTTTCACAACTAGAGACAAGGAATGAGACAGATACTTTTTTTATCGTTGTTGGTCATGAGACTTGAAGGAATTGGGTTTGGAGCTCTTTTAATCTTTAAACTTGTTCAAGATGAGTTAGGGATGATTCTTCATGAAATACTGATAGCGAGGATAACTGCTATGGATCATTTTAAAACTGGGAGATTGGAGTTGATTACAGTGGTCTCAGACCAGACAAAATTATGGGCTATGAGAGGCCTTTTTTAAAATGACAGCTCTTTCCCTTTCTTGCCCCTCCCGTATTCCAAATAGTACAAATTTTGTCCACTCCTGAGTAGTGATTTTCTCTGAATCCACTTTAGCAAGGTGCTGATTTGGCTGCCTTTAAAAACATGAGCAATCTACAGGATGGTTCATTGCTGTGGGATTACCTACAAGATCAGAGCAGGAAAGAAAGCATAAGCACTAGGTTCTATTAATGAATGTAACATAAACTGTGGAGTGCTAGGTCAGAGTTAATGTTGACTGACCTTCTACTAACAAGAATATGACTGATGATCTTCACTTTTGCTGAAGTTGCTTTGGTATCTGTGAAAAGGGGCTACCTTCTGCAAATATTTAGGTGTCTGTCATTAATAAGCAGTAGAACTGGTGGGCACAAAATCTTGCACGGCTTCTGGAAGACTATTGTCTGACAACCATCACTGCAAGAACTACTCTTGAAATGAGCACTAATGATTTAAAAATTAAGATCTCTCTGCCAGCCAACAGGACTGAGACTAGAATCTCTGCTACACATTCATGGTGTGTGAGCTGTTCGTGAGTCCAGCTCCCTAGAGAAGTGTTGCTTCTATATTTAACTTGCATATAGCTTACTATGAGGGTTGTAGGGAAAGATTGGTTTAACAAATCTGCTTCTCTTCTCTGTCATTCTTAATTATACTTCTTTTGGTTTATTCTCTCCTCTGCCTTCTTTTTCTGTGTCAAGATGGAGACTAGGCATAACCCAGTGTAATTATTTGGATGTCTCTAGCTGGAGACATCCTGGGTGTCTCATCTCCAAGTCACAAATACAGCAGATGTATTTTTATTTATTGAACCTTTTCATCAGGATAGTACTCAGAAACAAATCCTATGCCTTTCCAAAGAAGAAATATCTGTTGCAGGGAAATGGCTGAGCGCTCACTCACAAACAGAAACAGGACTGTAAAGCCAGGCAAATAAAAAAACAGTGACTGACACAAGAGGGCAGTCCTTCACTTTTCAGTGTATTGCATTATATGTGTATTGAACTGGAAACAGCTCTGTAAAGAAACGAGCTCTTGATATTGCTTCTATGGCTCGGGTTTGCTCAGTTCTTCAGAGATTACTCTGGAGTGCAAGGACTGAGCTTGCTTGAGGAGGACGGGGAAATAATCACAATGGTTTGACTTCCCTGCCCTTCCTGCTTTTCCTTGCATGCTGCTTCTGTCTTGGGAGTTGTCAGCAGTACCTCACAGACTATCTACCAAACTGTAAGATCTGTTTCCATTTGGTCATGGAGGATGATAGTTCTAACTGCAAGACCCCAGTCAAAACCCTAAATGCCCATGGAGTGCTTACAAACCAGATCTGACTCCATTACTACCTGGTAATAGAAAGGCCTGTCTCGCTCTGGAGCACCTCTGTTGCAAATCTAGCCTAGTTAGAATTGCCCTGCAGTAATCTGTCACTTGTGTCCTTAATTGCATAATTCCACAAATCATTATCCAGACTAAAAGAAAACAACTGGACTTGCTGCCTCTTTACAAAAGTACAGACCAGGCAAAGAGGGAGTAACACTGCAGGAACTGAGTTTCCATGTATGTACGTAGGAAGCAAGTGTCATTTGACACAGCATAGTGAATAAAGCACTTAGTTTTTTTCCCTGACTTCCTAGGAAGAAGGGCATAATCCGGTGTTTTCTTTCTAACACCCAAGAAAAAGTCTTGTGTCTTGCCCAGGCTCTTGCCTTATAACATGGTTCATTAATTCAAACATAAACTATTTGTTAACATAAACTATTGACCTAATCAGCCTGCAGGAACACAGAATTTTCTTTGCACATTAAAAGCAGCTTAGTCTGCTCCTCACAATGTTTTCAATAGTGATCTCGGGTTTTTATCAAAATCATCTGACTCCTCACAGAAAGCTGATAATCAAAGCTGGCCCTGGCCCTTTGTCTTTGAGGAGGCAGATTACCCCCACAACTGTTCATTATTTACATCTCCACTTAACAGGTTTCTTTAGCTCAACAGCATTACAGAAGTTACAGCCCTCCAGACAGACAGATCATGAATAGGGGATTTACAAATTCTGTTTAAATTCCTGCAGCAAAGAGCTCTCTTCCCATCTTGAGAACAGTTTGTATTTGTGTAGAGTCCAGTTCATCAATTAGAATCACTGTTGCATGTGGGAACACAGCAAGAGAAAATGACCCCAAACTAATGTCAGAAAAAGAACTAAAAGGGCAATCTACTGAATCCTGGTCTACACAAGCAATAGCTTGAAAATGGTGCTCCCATATGCCTTACATAACGCTAAATGAGAAGGAAGTAGAATGGAAAAGAGTGTCCATTGATCACCTGGTTCTTTTCTGCTTAATTGGGCAAATCAGAAAAAGACTTTCTTGTTGTTTATGCCTCTAAAAATAGACTTAGTAGCCAGCTTCCACTCAGCATATATTTTTGCAATATGACTAGGAAGAGGACATTACGAGCTCCTTAAGCCTATTGCATGGTAAGTTAAATTCAACTTCTTTGTTTTAACTGATGTTTTAACACTTGCTAACCAAACCCAAAAATGTGGAATGGAGATTAGTGTTCTGTCTTTACTGCTGTTTTCCATAAAAATTTCCCTTTTGACTTTTTCTTTGTGTTCCAAAAACCTGTTTACCTCTCAGTGCGGGATGTGACTTTATAATCCTAGAAAACTTTGTTTTGTTGTTGATGCTTTTAATAAGGCTCAAACAGCAAGTGGGATACTTTCAAAAGCCCCCAACCTAGATAGACACGGTGTTCCTTTGTGTTTATTCTGCTGAGCGTGTAAGGGGGAAAGGAGGGAGAGGACTATTCTTAAACTTTACTTCTTACTGGGCATGATGACTGGGTCTCTGGTGTTTGTCAATGAAAGTATTTGGAATGTAAAAGGTTAGTTTGCTTTTAGATTTGAATTCTGCAATATTAAATCAGATGAAAAAAAATGAGATTCTGCTGCAGAAAAAGAGTCCACTTTACATTCACTTTTATTCCTCTTAGCCACATGTACCTTTCCTCTTCTATTTCCAAACAGGTATGCCATGTCTCAGTTCCTGGTCAGAAATCTTGCATAGTGTTGCCATAGGCTCTTTAAGAGCCATCAAATAGCACCCAGAGGTGGGGGTATATCAGTGAGAAATGAAGTGATCTCTGTGGATGTATTTCTTATAGCCAGTTTTTAAAGTACTCTGAAGTTTCAAAACAAGACACTATAATTGATATTATTTATTAGTGCTATAGTGCACATCTAAAGTGTGAATATCTAAACCAGAAACCTTTCAGGAGAAACGTTCTATCCCTGGTGGTAGTATAGACTAGCCTCTTGAGAAGATCCAGAATCAGCATGTTTCCAGTCATAAAGAATTAATCTATATGTTTTACCCCCTCAAAAATGTTTTAATAATTAAATAGGTTTTTTTTTTTTAAAAAAAGTTTTCCAGAATAGAGAAGCAAATTTAAATGGATAGATTAAAAAAAAAAATTCAATTACTTTCTAATAAGGTAGTCATTCAAGCATGTCTAAATAATTTTAAATCCATGTCTAAATAATTTTAAATTACACAATTAACCAAACAGGACTTCAACCATTGTTAGATTTGCTCAGGGTTACTCTGAAATAATTTGTCTTTGACAGGTGTGTATCACAACACATTTTTCATACAAGTCTTATGCCATTTGTGTAAAAGATGTAATATTACAGGCACATAAAGAAGCTGCAGGTGTTACAGTGTGGTACAGCAAAGAAAGGCAATATACTTGCTGTGTTCTTAGCATCTTTCAAGACTGCTCAGATAGAACATCCCTAATCTACTGTTAAGTGCTGGCCCCAAATGGAAAATGAACTCTGCCTTTCATACTGCAGAAGAGGGCTAGGCGGTTAGTCATCTAGGGACAGGGTTTCTTGAACACCTTTTATGGCTTCAAGAGCTTGAGACTAAGAGCCCTATTTTTGGAAGACTTGCTTCTGACTGTCTGCTTGAGACAGGAGCACACAGCCAAACTCTGTGTCTAACGTGTCCAAAAGATGCATCTTTCTAAACCATATATTTTAAAAGATAAGTATTATAGATACACTTGCTAGGAATCTCAGAAAAGAAGATTAAGAGAAAACATGTGATGGATGTTTCCTTTCCTTTAACTTTTTGAGTAATAAGAAATAATCCATTGGTGATACTGATTGTCCCCTGGTACTCAGCTGGCGTAAAAAAATCATTTTATCACTTGCAGGGGTAAGAAAAGGCCTATTGCACCAACATACTAAAGATTAGTCTGGTCTATGCTGCAGAAATGTACAAACTCTTCTCAGGATTGCTTACATTAAACCAGCTCCAATGGTCCTGGCAGTATGGGAAGCCATAATCTAGACAGGTTGTTGATGACCATAGTTAACTTGGTTATTTTTAAATGCAGTGTCTGTCTTACCTAGTGCTACATTGACAGCACAGTGATGCAAGTGCTCACATTTTACTATTGGTTTTATCAGATTGCTCTGACCAGTTGTAGGAAGTCACTGGGAAGTGTGAACTCCTGTCAACATTGCTACTGAAGCAATTCCCTGTTATAATGCTGAAGGCTTCTACTCCCCGGCTAAGGAAATCTGCTTGCAGCTGCCTGTGCATGTACTATTGAGATGTGTTCTGTTTAGAAGTCTGTTAGGTGACCTCTGCCGAGTCACTTCCCCTCTTATGTCTCTGTTTCTTTTCCCAGCCTTTCTGGCTGGTGTTTAAGACATGTGTTCACTGGTGCAGGAAATTCTCCCACAGTGCCTACCATAGTGGGAATCTGGTCATAGAGGGATATTCTCCATATTCAAAGAACATCAACAGTTGAGGAGAGGAAAAGGACCTTGAAACCCACAAATAACGCCTCCCTCATTCCCCCCTGCAACCCTTTGGATTCCTTGAGCAGTGGAAGTAACAGAGCCTGGTTTTCTAGATTTCTAAATCTTTTGACAACATTCCCTAACATTTAAGAATACATAACCTTCAGTAGAAGCTTTCCTTGTAGTTAGGACATGCATCAGATCTTTCTTGTGTGCATTTTCCAGTGCCTAATAAGGGTGAGCTCATGCTGGAGTCTCTCTTGCAATACAGATATTGAAAGACCCCTCTTCTCTACCCAGCTTCTGTTTTCATGAAACATTTAGAAGCTTTATGTCTTCAGAATCTCAAGTTCTCTATCATCTTGCTTGAAATTTGTCAGTGGATTCAGAAATTATTAGCTGGGTGTGGAGAGTGGAAGGAGGGGAGATGGGACACAGATCTGACTGATTACAAAGCCTCATTTCCATAAGAAACCAGGTTTAAAAAGAACATCAAGCAGGAGGCTTGGTCCCACAGCGGGTTATGTGCTCAGCTGGATGGAGGATCTAAGAATTCTGATTTCTCAGTCGACCATTTTTCACCATCACTAGATCCATTCAAGTCTGATTATATCCACACAAGCTTTGTGACATCTCTAAGGGAAAAGCCCTCTCTGTAATTACCCAAAGTGCATTTTTAATTGTGATTTTAATTTGGTGCTCATTTGGCACTGTTCATGCAATTTTTCTTCTCTCATTTGTCCAAAATGATTGTTTTGCCAGTTATTTTCTGTTGTTATTGGCTGACTGTGCAGAAGAGCCTATGATGGGGAGATGTACTGCTAGAGAAGTTGGTGCTTACATCACAGTCAGCAGCCTGCAGTCCTGTCTCTCTCTTCTCACACACACACGCTCTCATCATGAGCACTTGTGCTCAGAAAGAAAATGCAGACTTGGAAGTAAATTGCCTCAATAATTCATAGGCTTTATAGCTCAGAGCAAATTATACCTTGTCTCTGTCATGAAATTCAGGTTGCAAATCCCTTTACAGCCAAGCTCGTTAACAATATAAGTAAAGTGGTACATCTATAATAGCTTTTATAATCGATGCATTATAATCTTTGGAGAATACTAAGTGGTAAACCTGCAGCATCCAGGCTGAAGCATCAATAGGGTCTGGATACAGTAAGAGTCAGAGAAAAAAACATTTCTTTTTCTGCCTTGCAGTTGCCTTTGCCTGCCTTGCTGCCCCCAAATAGCTTAGAAGAAGGTTTGGTTTGTTTGTTTTCTAACTGCATTTCAACTTTATCAGATGCGGTTTTTGAGGGAAAAGAATCACTGCTATTGCCAGTACTGATAAGTGGGACACTTAGACACATGCAAAACCTGCTCACTTATGGAATAAAATAGCTCTCACAATATCACTTTTCAGATTCTTGCTCTTAGCTGTCTCCTGGCTCTGATTCTAATCATCTTTACCTCTTGGAACTATTTTTGTTTAGGGAGACATTTACTAATTTTGCTGCAAGTATCAGAGGTTCTTTCCTTTACCCACAACTAAAATTCAAACTGTGAAAGAAGCTTTTGAATCATATTCAGAGCAGACTATGAAAACAAAGTATCATAGGGGAATTGTGCTCTATAAAAATGAAGACAATAAATGTTTTACGAAAAATTACATCCTAAGCTTAAATACAATGCACAAAAAAGCTTAGGTGCAAACCCACATCACTGGGAAAAGATTTTGTTCTGGTCAGTCAAAATTTAGAATATAAAATGCCAGAGCTCTTTTTAGCTTACTGGGGAAAAAATTGGGCTGTAGAAAAGAAGGTATGCCTTCAAAGATACTTCACATGTTTTTAGAATAACCAAACTCACTTTGCACACTTGGAGAAAGGAGGAAATAAATTTCTATTTCAAATCTAGAAATTCCTGAATCTGCATGAAAGTGCTTAATTTTTACTCTTTTTTTTACCCTGCTTTCCCAAGTAGCTCAAAAAGGAAACAAAAAAGAAGAGCCTAATGTGGAGCTCATATGTGTGCCTTGTTTTTTCTCTTTCCATGCTAACAGTTTATGGCATAAGCTACTTCCATCCCACAAGTAAGGAAGTACAGTACCGAGGTTGAAGAATTGACCTGGGAAACCCAGCTCAGCTACTTGTTCTGCCACAGACTTCCCATATGACACTGGGAAAGTCACTTAGTCTCTGTTGGCCACTGTTCCTGGCCTGTAAAACAGGGACTGTAGCACTATCTTATCTTGCAAAGAATTTTGAGGATGAATACATTGAGTGTGGGCTGCGCTGTCATAATGAAATACAGATACACAGTCAGAGCATGATGAACTTTGTGTGGGACACGTAGCTAAGGAAAAAAGCCTCCCTGCTCCCTCCCCCTCTTAAGGGAGGGAATCTAGAGAAGAAACTTGGGGAAAACAAATGCTGTGAGACTTAGAAATAGCCTCTGGACTTCAGGTGCCTAATCCAGTCATCATTACAACATTCCTAACTAGAGGAAGAAGCAGAGAGGAGAGAAATTTAAAAGATAGGCCCAGGATCAGTGTGAGATGCCTGATGAATGATGGTAGGAGTCTTGTGACAGCAGCTTATCTTGCTGACCTGCTGGGGATCAAATGTCCCAAGAGATACCACTTCAGATGTAAACATGAAAAAGAATGCTAATTCTTTGTCAGTTTGTACAAGCACTTAATTTTTATAACTTTGATCTCTCTCTTGCTGAAACTCACCTTTTGTTCTGTAATCTGTCATCTTTTGGTCTAGTTTAGAAGTCTCTGTAGTCTGCTTTCCACCCTCTCCACACTTATCAGATCAGACTAGACGAGAAGTGCCATGGGATAAGAAATGCTGTCCTTTTTACCCCTGAACAGCACTTGCCAAATGGCTGCATCTCTTGTCAAAAGGCAGTTGTCGGAGACACACCATTGTTCTGTGAAGAAGGTAGAAGGAAGTTGTTCTGCACTGCACATAAGGTCACTTCGGCTCTTTTAAAAGGCAATATAATTGTGATTAGCTAGCTAACCAGAAGGTCATAAAAATAAATACACCCTGTGTATTTGGAGAACTTGTCCCTCGCTTCTGTGATTCCGGCTAAACTGCCTTCTTCCACAAGGTGGCATTAGTGAGCCTAAGTGGCCTATTGAACGTCTTTTTCAGCCACGGTGCTGGAAGGCAACACGTAGAAAGTCAATTAAATTTTGTGAGAAGATTATTTTGAGGAAAAAACGTTATACGTTTTTATTCCTTACTTTAAAATTGCACATATAGAGTAGACTTTTTCATCTGGATAAAAGATCTCCCATACCTGCTGTAAAATACTGAACTCCAACTGACTTTGGCCATATGGGAAGTAACAAAGCGTATGTACTGTTATTTTCACTGTAATAATCAAGAAAACATCTGTGATAATGGCAAGGGCTGTCTTTCAATCAAGAAACATCCTGGAGTGTGACAGACTCCAGCTTTATCACAGATACATCCTGGGCAATTATACATGTACCACTTTCAATGCCTTTGTCTCTATTTTCCATTGATAAGCAATTATAGAATCACAGAGGTTGGAAGGGACTTCTGGACTCATCTAGTCCAACCCTCCTGCTCACAGGAGGGTCAACTAGAGCAGCTTGCTCAGGGCCCTGTCCACTCTGGCTTTGAATTCTCCAAGGATGGTGATGCTACAACCTCTCTGGGCAACCTGTTCTAGTGTCTGACCACCCTTAGAGTAAAAGCAGGGTTTTTTTGAATGTTTGAGTGGAATTTCCTGTATTTTGGGTTGTTCCCACTGCTTCTCACCCTGTCAGTTGGTGCCCATTGAAAAAAGTCTGTCTTTGTTTTCTTTACACCTTCCCATCAGGTATTTAAACAGATTAATAAGATTCCCTCCTGAACCATCTCTTCTTGAGGCCAGAGAACCCCAGCTTGCTTGTCCTCTCCTCATATGCCAGATGCTTCAATCCCTTAATCATCAAAATACTTAATCTCATCTTTTGTCCAACTTGTCTAAATTGTTCAGGAATCTCACCTGAATTTAAGTGTGATATTTAGTATATTTCTACTGAATGTGGGCCTAGAATAAACAATTGCATAGAGCAGACCATGGGAAACATCATGTGAGCTGGATACCTAATCACTCTGTTACCGCCTCGTACTGTGCTGTAAGCTTTGCTGATGCTACCTATGCAATGTTTTTTGTTGCACTGCTTAGACTGACATTGCATCATCTCATACAGTGAAAGTTCAACGCAAGCTTGTGATTACAGCGGTCAGCTCAGTATGCTGCTGATTTGTGTCCCAACGGTAAGAAAATTGGCAAGATGAAATCAGACAAAGAGCAGAGGAGAGAGAAGAGATGCATCTACATGAACTGTTTAATCAGAAAAGGACAAGCTGCTTGAAAGTGGGGAAAAAAGAAATGCAATCTTCCTCCTGCTTTGCATGGTGCTTTTGGGTGGAAGATGCTTTATAAATACCCCTCCTGCAGGAGATCATGCTTTAGAAGTACAGGAAATTGCCTGGATTAAAAAAAGAACATAAGGAATAATGCTCTTCCAGGCCAGAAAAGGAAGAGATGTTTCCTTTCTGTAGTTTATCTCATTCTTGCCAACAAGAAAACCATATTTCATCAGAGCATGCCCTTGCTTCCACAGGTTTCAATGAAAATCATTGGTTATTGAGAAAAAATATTTGCCCTTGTTCTCTTATGTGAGTTGTAGCTAGTGATACTGTAAACCCACTGCTTACTGCTAAGCTATAATAATAAAGAAAAATCAAAGTTTCTGGTCAATTCCTACATCTTTATTTCCTAACATATCCCACTATTGTAGGTACAAAACTTATACCCCAAAATCTCTAAGCTTGAATCCTTTAATCAATGTGCAAGATGCTAGGTAACACATGTTAACACAATGAAACAAAAGAAAAAAAAATCAGGATAATTTGAGCATCTGTGGGATTAGTTTGGTGACTTCTTCATCTGTTATAATTATAAACCATAAAATTGCAAGTGTGTACATGTGTCTAATCAGTTGGTAGTTCTGTTACATACAGCCTTTCTTACTTCTCACCTCCCCTGTTTGTCTGCTGAGACCTAGTCCTTTAAGATGGCCATTTGGTGCCTGTTTCTTTGTATCTCAGTTTGTGCAGTCTTTTACCCATGTACCCATGATTAATCCAGATGCCCGAATTGGCTACTTCACAAGTCTGAAACAACATTCAGAGAAATGAAACTAAAAAATGAAGGAGTTTCTTATCAGTCTGGAGATGGGGTGGGGGATGGAACAGGCAACTGCTAGATCCAAAAATTAGTCAGATTGTTCTTTATGAATTTACAAGAAACACATGAATCCCAGATGTGGATGCAGAAGGGTCTTTCTTCAAATCCTGCATGTCTGCAGTTCTAGTGATTCATATCTTAAGCTGTTGCTACATTGTCTTGAATTCAGGGAAGACTCCAGTATAAAATCTGTGGCACAGGAAGTTCAGCTTCCTCTCCAGATTTCCTTCCTCCACCTCCTTATATGCAGAATAGCCGGGAACATATTTAAGCTTTGCCTGTGCTGACTGAAAGCTCGTATGACTGCGGAGTGGTTTGCGTTTATACACAATACCTTCAGCTAAAGTGCTCAAGACACGCAGCACAAAAGACAGTGGCTCTTAATGAGAAGACTTAAACCCCTAAATATCCTGAACTGTTGAGTAGCATTTTGTAACTGCACACTAAGCTGCACCTACTCCCTAAAGCAAATATGATCAAAGTGAGTGATAAAGGTGGCTCCTATGGACATTCAATCCCAATTCCACGGTGAATTAGGGAAAACTCTTATTGATGACAGTGGGGAATTTAGCCATCGTGTAAGTCTGCCACAATTGCAGAGTAAGAAAAACTATGGAAAACCAAGCCTGGATCAAGTCAATGCCTAAGCTATCAGTAATTTTAATAGGCTAATTTCACTTCCTATAATTTTATCTAGGCTTCAGTGTCCTTCAAAAACAGCTTGCTAAGCTCCAGACTGGGGGTCGGTCAGTCCAGTTGTCCAGTTTGAGCCTCAAACTGAAATAGGTAGAAAAAGACACAAACTACATTATAACTAAGCTCTGGAAGTGCATGTTAAGTATGTTAGGAAAGTGACAATTTAAAGTGTGACAGAGCATTAAAGACCTCTGAGCTAGGTCTGTAGAAACTGGCACTACTTTGGTATGTACATATATGTGCAAAGATCCTCATTACAATCACAGAAGCAATATAGCCATGGTAGTGAGGCACTGTACACCAGGGCTAAACTGAGGTGTGGCAATATACTGATGTAGCTTATGAAGCTTTCAGTTCTGAAATTTGCCTAGTGAGCTATCTCTGGGATGTGCTAGTAGTGCTTCAGTGTATGGTGTATATATTCCCTACAAGAATGCTCCCTTGGTGTAACAAAACCAGCATGCTGTATTTGCAGAGCATGTATGACTAAGCTCTACCAAGCATAGTTTATTCCATCACCAACCTATCTCCAGAACAGAACGTGCTATACCGAGGCAAAGAACAGTAGCAGCACCTGCTTCAGTACCTTTCACCAGCGTAGCTAGAAAAGACATGTGTACAGCTGCAATATGAACATGGAGAGAGGGGCCTGAACAGCTAATTGCTTGTCGTGTGATCCAGAATGCAGACTATTCTGAGAAGTTATACTAGGAAGAGGACAGCCAGAGAGCAGACAGCTCTTTTACACCACTCCCCGGATTAAATCTTTCTATTCCTAAGATGTCCCTTCACTTCTCTGACCGCCATACGTATGCTGGCAGAAGTAAGTGCACAGATCTGATTTTAGCTGTAGCACAGGCTGAGCAAACGTGTTATTGAAAATAAATTAATGCAGTCCATACAGATAGAGCAGAACTCTGCCCTTGAAACACATTTGACAGCTTTCTTATGAGACACGTGTTACTAACATGCAGCCTACCACAAGGCTGGCAGAAAATCAAAATCTGAAAGCATAAAAAGGGGAGTCACCTCAGTGCCAAATGCAATCACTAGCTCTGGGAAGCGGTGAGTGTTTGAAATCCATACGATGTCACCCGCTTATTCATACAAGGACAAAAATACCATAAAAAAATCATTGAGTTTCAGTCACGTTGAGACACTCAAAGTAACAGAGATTAATAAATAATAAATAGCAGTACCATCAATAACAAATGCCAAAGGGTGATGCTGTATCTAGATGCATATCTGCTGACTAGTGCATATTAGTAAACCACACAGTGCTTTTAGCTCTGACTTCAATATTAATTTTGGCAGTGGAAAGAGGTTTTATTAAAAGTACTGAAAATGTCATTCATCTTTATTTGTATTACATTTGTTATGAGGATTTAAAGCCCAATACACAACTATGGGGAGATGCAAAAACTGAAATGGACCAATCTGATCATAAAAATAAATGAACCTCAAAAGAGAAACTCATGTTTTAAATAGTGAGAAGAATGTCCACTTCTTATATTTCTAATACTATAAGGTGTTACTGATAGGAATTGTTTTTCAAGGTTTGTTTTTTCTCTAAGGAGTTCTTTTTAAATCCCTTGCAAGCTAAATGATCTATCTGTAGGTACATTATGATGGTAGCCCACAATCCATAGGAATAAAAAATTAAATAAAAGGTAGGAACATGGAGAAATTAAATCATGTGATTACTTATTTAAAATACTAAATTCAAAGGAAATGAAACTATTTAAAGTACTATCCAGTAATCTAAGCTGCTCAAAATACTGCAGTAAGTTAACTTATTTGAAATTGTCACCATATTTTTTTTGTATTTTTTTAGTTAAGTGCTGAATAGCATATTGATACATCAGTCTTTCATAATGCTGAATCTTTTCTAGGATGTTCTGAAGATTTCAGAAGTCACTGAAGTTAGAGGGGAATTTTACTTACTGGCAGTCTAGGATCCATAACCTCGAAATAGGATGCATCAACAATTCTCTAGATTGTTCTGCTGCTGTTATATTACCAATGCAAATCCCTACTGGTACCAGTGTGGTAGAAGTCACAAAAAACACAATGGTCTTTATGTTTTATTGGATTAGCATAATACACATCAGTAATAGAACAGCATAACTCAGCCTAAACACACATAGGTAATATTATAGCTCTGTTGCTGAGCTTTTGTAGGTAAGAAATTTGTCAGCATGTTGCTCACAGTATAATACAAAACCTGGTTTCCAGCTGTTACAGTTCTCAAGTAAAAATGTCTTTAATCAGGCATCAAAACTCAACACACAATGACTACCTACGAATAGAATGTATTATCAGTTCTGAAACTAGTTTGTTCAGTTAATTAAAGTTAAAGGTTTTTGGAGAACACTGGGTTTTTATGGGTTTTCTTCCTAATTTTGTGTTTGTTCATGGAGACCTGTTACCATTGGGGAAAGTGGGCGGTTTATGTTACTTTGACTATCTATTTTTTGAATGTGTTCCTTGACCCCTTAGAATTCTTAGTCCAAATCTGTTTGTGTTTTAAGGTTTATCAAAATATTTCCCATCAAAATTATTTCTTCAATAAATATTTTGGCTTGACTAAGCAAAAATATACATGTAGAGGGGCTTATTTTTTTTCCATTACGTGTAATTGTCTTTATATAAAAACTCAGTTTTGCTTGCTGTTTATTTACTAAAACAATAATTCTTCCCAAGAGAGAAACTTCCTACTGCCTCAACACACACAGATATTTCCACATGCAAATCTCTCAAAATACAGAAGGATTGTAACTTTTCTCATCCCATATCCCTGCCAATGAATTTTGAATCCTATTTCCAGAGCTGAGAAACAGAATTCAGTAACAGCAGCAACAATAGTTACAATTTCTTCATCTCTTCCAATCCAAGAATCTCGAAGTACTTTGAAAGCGTTACTGGATTAAGTTTTGCAATACCATTGTGCATTACTATGTCCATTCCCCATTGGCGCATATAAAGCAAAGGAGCTAAATAATTCATTCAAAATCAGCCTCCACAGCTAAGCCAAGAATAAAACTCAAAAGATTATAGAGTCTCACTCTGGAATTTCAAGCCTATCTTCTTGAAGCAGCCATAACCCATTTCTTTTGTGCTACGTGGGAGAACTATCGACAAGACTGTTCTGCAGGCAGAATAAACTGTAAATGGATTTTTCTTTAAACAAGATAACCAACGAAGATAGCAAACCATGTATTGACACCCCTGGAGGGAGCTGAAGAGTTATAAAGATAGTAGAAGCACGGATAAGAAGAAACTTAAGTTAGATTTCCTTTACAGTAAATGCCAACATTCATAAACAATAGGAGATGCAAAGAATCAATATTTGAAATGCACAGTATGGAAAGGTCTATATTGTATATACTAACAATACAACCCACACCTTACGTCCAATGTTGTCAATGGGAGTTATTCCCTGAAGAAATACAGACCAGCACCTAGAAAACAAAAGTACATTTTATGGATTTCAACACAGAATTTTGTACCAGGCCAAACTGTAGATATTGGGCGGAAAAGGTGGAATGAAACAAAAAAGTTATGTTAGTGCTTTATAAATTTTAAAATAAAGTTATTAGAAACTATGCATGTTCCTTTTTATCCAGTACTGAGTAACTGAAGCTGCCCAGCTCATGGGAAGTAAGGCCGGAGTGTATGCTCACATCTCTGTTCATGACTGTATTTGCCCTTTTTTTTTTTTTTTTTAATAACTAGCTTAAGTATTCAAGCATGCACTGTGAAATTCTGGCTGCTAAGACAGGGGTAAAACTCCTGCATATCATGTGTTCATGTAACTTTAAATCTCCTCTGAACTCTTGGAATAGTACTGCTTGGCCTCTGAAAATCAGACTCTACTAACTAGGCAACTGTCTCTGCCAGTTCCCTTGGGTTAGTGGCTTGAGAGATGTTTCACTTTATGTATGTTTTGTTTTGTTGCTTGGAAACGTGAATTTTATAAGCACATTTTTTTTCTAACAGGTGCTCACAAGAAAGGGTTTTGCAGAATTGGGATCTTTGCTGACAAGTGGTTTGAGATTTGGGATGTTTACTGCAACAGAATCCCAGAGGTCACAAGAAAGTTCTCTTTTTGTAAATTAGAAGACTCACCCAACCCTCTTGTTCAAAGATGTGAATTTTCAGAGGTACAAGAAGTGTAGACCTTTGCTGCAAGTTCTTTCATTCTTAGCAGCAACTCAACAGCAAGGTAGATATGGGACCTAAATGCTCACGCTTTGATTCTGTTAGCTAGGTTTTTTGCAACTCAGTTCCGTAAAGAAATTTCCTCCCTTCTACTCCTCCCATGATCTTCATGAATTTCTCAGACTAATTCCTTCTGCTCCGGTGAGCAAGGAAATACAATATGCAGGTCTTTCTAGGAATCACTGTATCATTTAGCCTGCTCAGGTTGTGGTTTAATGTACCATTAGAACCAATTTTCTCTTCTAGGTTTTCTATGCAGTGCTTTACTGTCCAAGACCAGCACAGCACGGAGTACACATAACTAAACCCACACAACATGGGACTTGATGACTGGTGATCCCTATTGCTTCTCTCACAACTTCATGACCAGCCATGTCATTTCCCCATTTTGGATCTTCAGTCCCTACAGCTCTTAGGGCTACTTAAACAACAGCCTGCATTGTCATACAGTCTATGAATAACCCCTACAAACCTTATAAAACCTTCACACAGATTTTTCTGGAGCCGCTTCTGAAATAATAAGATTAGCATGCATTTTTTTTGTTCTTTGCCGAGTTCTCTTCCACTGCAAGAACAGAGTGGTTGGGCTGAATTCAGTTGGCAATTTTGCTTGATATGGATGATGGAAGTTGACCCATTTTTCAGACTATCTTTCATCACTGTATTTTGTTCAGTCCCACACACTTTCCCCAAATAAATGCTGACTTTTGAAGTACAGGATGTGACGATTATTGAGTCTGCTTATTTTATTACCTATTGTGATTAAATTAATGACTACTGAACTTTCTAAGCATGCCTTATCCCTTTCCTGTATCACAAATAGGCTTTGTTTGACTAAACATAGATACTCCAAGGACAGTGGTACAAGTCCCCCTCTCCAAGTATTTTTGCTTTACGAATGCAGGGTGGTGGTTCGTTTTGGTTTTTTTTTTTTTTCCTGGAATCTGCAGCAGCATTGAAGCTTTCCTGCAACTGCAGCAATGAAATAAGGTAAGGCTCTTTGAAAGATCAGTGCTCTCATCAGTAATTTCAAAGTTTGGTGGCTGCTTCACTAGGACACACACCTGTGCCCACTTTCTGAAATTGCTATGTCAAGGATGGAAGAATGTTCTATAGGAATCTGACACATAGCTAGGTAAGCAAATTCTTTCTTGTATTTGGAGGTATTTCTTGCAGGCAAACTTCGTGGCAGGTCTGATGTGTCTGACATCATGGAAAGTCTAGTTGCTAGGCTGAATTCTCAATGTGGATTCTAAATTCTCAGTATCTCCAGAGTACCAGTTGTTTTTCTGTTAGTTGCTCAATAAGACAATGATCCCCTTGAGGAAAGTCCCTTTAAATGGGACTGCAAGTGAAATGCAACTTAAAAGATTACTTACTTAAAGGAAGACCTACAGGTGTGCAGTTGGTTGTGTGCATGCATGTGTGTATTTATACTGTAGAATCTGATTTCTAAGATTATTATAACAATGTCCTTTGTTGCTGTTATAGCTGGAGGATAGGTGTCCATACCGGAAAAGATACTTCCACTTACTTGCTTCTAAACATCTGTACACTGACTCCTTCAGTTCCACCTCAGCTCTGAATAACCTATGCTCAGTACAGGATATGAGACTTTTGAAAAAGATGTTCATACCTTATTTTTTATCCTCCCCTGTTCCTAGCAATGTTTGCTGTGATTTAAGCTGCTGCAAAGCCAGCTATGTTTGTTCCATGCCACTAAGGGATTTCACAATGTTGAAAAAAAAATCTATTGGCATAGATGGGACAGCCTCTTTGCCAGAAGCACCAAAGGACTTCTAAAAGCTGAGCTTGGCTTGCCAAGTTTAAAGGTACAGTGAAAAAAGTAAACTAGTAAGACACACTTGAACATGAAGGAAAAACAGAACAAGACCTTATACAATCCCCAGCACATGGAAAAGAGCTCTAATACAATTCTGATTGTAGGAAAAAAGCACCAAAACCCTATTCTTCTGGCTCTTTCAATATGTGTTTGTATAAATAACAGAAAAAAAAAAATGGAGAAAGTGCTTAGTAAGTGTACAGAGTGGCTTGGACCAATCTTAAGACACTCATATATGTTTCAAGGTTGGAAGATGAACATACAGAAAAATTCAGAACAGAGCTTACTCCCAGCAGAGAAGTGCTGTTATTTTGTTGAACAAGTATACATATATATTACAAAATTACATATTTGTATCACACTGTTAAGACTCTATCCTGGTATAAAATTATGACACTGACTGCAAGGAATACTAGATCCAGGTTCAAGCAACCCCAACATTTCATCTCACTTCTTTCCATAAACTGCTGGGTGGTAGTGGCTAAATAATTTCACATTGTTATGCATCAGTTTCCTATGTCTAAGACAACAGTGGTGATATTTCAGCTTTGGAAAATGCTTCAAGGTATGCTAAACATAACAATCACACTCAGGAACTAGGCAATAAATTTTTATGATTGTTGAAGTCAGAGATGTTTATGGCATTGCTTTTTAAATGGTTCACAAGGCAATAGTAACAAGGTTTTGCCCTGGAAATAAAACTACCTCAGCCAGAATTTATGAGAAAACAAGAATATATATAATGACCTTTAGAACATATATAGACCAGTGTATACTGTCCTCATGTAGCTTCTTCTGCCTCTGTCAGGAATGACATATACAAAGACAGTCCTGTAATAGATATGCTTATTACATTGACAGTAATGTATCTGTACATCGATGCAGTAGAACGAAACCTATAGGAAAGCCGTGGGCCTTCACAACTGTGTTCTACTTTGCTTACAGACAACAATGGATTCTTTTCAAAGGATTTTGAAGCAACCTGCAAAGTCTCTCAACAATTCTGAATTAACTGTTCTTGAATCCATTCCACAGATAAACCATAATTCATGCCATAAGAAAGAAGTTCAATATCTTCCAAGACTGTATTAGTTGGGAAACTCAGGTATACGGATTTTCCTGCCTTTCTGTTCTAAATTACAAGACGACTCTCAAAACTAGTTCCCCCTACCTTAAAATCTTGTCAATTATATTCTCTTCAGACTAAAACAGTTTTGCTAATTTTATGCTTTGTTCTCAGAATTCGTTTAAAATAACTCTTTTGTTCCATAGCAATAGGCAAACTGAAAGAAACTGTGAGAATGCAGAATGTAACTAAGGAGACTGAGTTACTCCTACTTTTTCCTCTGCCTGGCCTCACTGAGTATTTCTATTCAGTATGCTTTTATTTATTTTTTTTAATGAACAATCTTGATGCTTTTCTACCTGGGCCCTTGCTCAGAAAATAGCAGCCATGATTTTCATTCAGTTGTTAAAGAACTGGAAAACAACAACAGGTTGGAACAGATCTGAATCAGTTTAAAAAAAAAATAAAAAAGAAAGTTCCTGATCCTCTGAATATACTTGGGACTGAAGCATATGTGACATTGAAACATTGTACAAGCTTCATTTAATTTTGGTGGAAAGACAGGAGAAACAAGGGTTCTGCATTGCTTTTGGGACCAAATGGAGTGAAAACTTCAAACAAGATATATTGGGTTTGTGGGGCAAGGTTTTGGTAGCTTTGGTGGGCACCTGGCCTCCAGCCAGGGTCAACCCACCACACAAGATCAAAATCATGTGAACGTCTCTATGAATCTCTGCAGGTTTAACAGAATGCACGCTATAGAAATCAAAGGACACGAAGGCAGACAAAATATTCTGGAATGGGAAATAGTCCTGGTGCAATTCTGGAATATGAGGCGGTCCTTTAGTTATTATTTTGGGTAAGTCCATTAGAAACACTTACCTGGGAAGTCACAAATAGAGAAGTGAAGGCAAAACAATTATTCATTACTTCTGTAGTATTTTTATATCATCTGAGGAGCTATGCAATTTTGAGAAGTGCAGATTTTTACCCTTTCTTTAGAAAGCATAATTTATACCTATTTGGTGACAGTTCTTTCAGAGTTCAGGAGCATCTCAAGTTACCATAAGAATCACACAGTATATTTACTAAGACAACAATATGTAAATTTTGATTATAACAATGCAATAACAATGCTATTTGTATGCAAAAATGAATTACATCAAGAAATTACAAAAATCCTGACAAAACATTCAATAAAGCATGAATAGTATATTTCTAAACAATGTGCAATAGCAATTTCACTTGCAAATAAAACCCGTACTCATTAATACAATGGGGACCAAGTTGCATCCCTGCTCTTCTTGTTGAACCAGAACACCTTCTCTCAGGACTATGCAATACCTGTCCTTCTATCTTTTCTGCTTTTGAACAAGACTTCCTACTCCTGCAGCCCAAGAAAAGCAGCTGTTGCCCTTTTAACTATTACACTGACAAAGATCTCATATGGATGCCTCCAAAAGTACTGCAGTATGCATTATGGTATCATTAAATGAGTAAATGTCATTGTTTCTAAACAATGCAATAAGGCTTTGAGAGGCAAATCACTTTACAAGTGGATTAGCAAAGGGGAAAAAAACAAAGAAATTAATTTTAAGGTGAAGTTTCCACAGCTTTCAAAGGATGTCACATGTCATGGTTACTTGTCATGTGAGCTACTGGACTCAACAATTCTACTGTACCCTCCAGCTCTGTATTTCTAATTGCCTTACTATTAAAGATACAGCCATATATCTGACAGAAAGTGTAGCTGGGATTCCTGAAGCAGTTCATTAACATAACCTGTCTAGTCTGCACATTTGAATGAAGGTTATTGCCTCTGAATAGGGGACACATGGCTATCTGAGCCACTGAATTCCATCATGTGGCATCCTGCAGATGTGAGGCAAAGTTTTACAGATCTGATGACCATGACACATAAGTGAGAAGACCAGAATGTAGGAAACATTCCAGGACTTCCACTCCCTGGAAGTACTCCTCCTCCTCTTACAGAGTGTAAGACTGTTGCAGATGAGGGAAAAAAAAATGGCGTTTTCGGTTGTCAAGATTCCTAAGTCTGTATTTCACAAATACTTTAAAGCCTCTCAGTAGCCTTCATTTTTATCTTTGATAGCAGTCACACACATGTAAGAGTGAAAGCAGAGCCTGGAGGCTGACAGCTAGAAAGCAACTTTTGATGTATATGCAATCATTGGGTCTATTCAAGCAGATACCCTATTAATCAGGAGTTGGTAAAAGTATAAAACCATGTGTGGCATAATTGTTCCCCATTTGGAAAAGTTTGGCAGTAATACTGAGACAGACATTTTTCATTTTAACAACCAGCTTTTTTGTATTCCACAAAAGGTTTGAAACAATGGTTTTTCACAGCCTCGCCACTAGCGTGCTATAGTGGTGCTGTAACACGCAGGTTTTGAATGGCAGAGCAGCCTGCAAAAACAGGTGTTCTACTAGCATACCAGGTATGACAGATAGTTTTGTCATCATGTTTGAAACAGCTGAAGAAATACACAAACTAGTGAAACTGCCTAAAGATTCATCTGATTGCGTATGCTCTCTATAAAGGGGTTAATATCAGCTGATTGAGAAAAAGGGGCAAGAAATTTTGCAACTGAGAACTATGGAGCAACCTGCTTACAGGAGAGGTTTTCTTTAGATCTAAACCAAGCTTCAGGAGAAAAACTTCTATTTTTCCTTCAGCTGACCTTGTCTTACCATGTGTGGAAGCCTCAAATTTGAGAAGTTTCACTATTTTGTGAAATTGTGTGAGTTACATTTCCCATCTATTTCAGGTATTTTAATTTGCTTTGGCTATGCTAGCCACTTCAAACTGGACTAATGAAAAAAAAAAAGATTTGGTTTTATTAATTGTGTACAGTAGATAGGTATTAGCAGATATTTTCAGCTACATTTTTAGTTACATACAGTATTTTTGTAATATACAGAAACAAATAAACTCATACATCGAATAAGTCTACTTATTCCTGGTGATTTGCATACTCTTCCACTTAATACTACAATCTAGGACAGCTTCTGTATGTATCTATATGCACACACAAAAAAAATGAAGATTAAAAATGAAAAAGAAATTTAAAAAATAAAGATAATGCATATATAGTGGCTTCCAGCACAGGACTATTCAAAGACATCAGAATTAAACACTGTGTTGGACACAGTAATGTGTGATTCTTCTGCCAGATTTTAAAATGCAGCAAAGCTGATTTGTCCAGTGAGATTTACAAAAGAAAACAAAAAACCCCACCTGAAACAACCCTCCACTCTGTAAACAACCATTTCCAAACTTCATACTCCCTCTTCATACTACTAGTATAACTATATATCAATCGAATTTTTCACTGGAGTGAATAAGATATAATTAAGTCACTGGATCAGAAACAGGAACTACTGCAACAGTTGTATTTTTACAAAAGAAGAGGTGTGGTGAAAGCATTAGTTATGTGTATATGTGGTTATACTCAGCATGTAAAAACACATTCAGCATGTATAAACACATTCAGCTGGTCCAGTTTCCTTACCCAAATTCCATGGATTTAAAGACATGGCAGAGCACAGACCTGTGGACAGAAATTCCCTTTAGCTTTCATAAAACAGAAAATGCATAAAAATTAGAATGCAAGAAAAGAAAGAGATTCCTAGGAGAGGATAAGATCTGAATATGTATTTTATTAACACCCCCTGACCCCCTGCCTTGTTTAGGTAATATAATTGTCCCACTACTGAAAGTATGTAAGAGAATTATAAGGAAGAAAAGCAGTATTTTTATGATAAGGCATGTGCAATGGGGAAAACCCCATGCATTACTTTATTATGATATAGTTAATTCACACAACAATTCTTTTAGTCCAATAACAAAATCTCAATGCTATTACTCTCTTGAAGAAACAAAAGGTGATTTACTATTTGTTATGAACCTCAGAATGTTATTTTTGTTCATTACACAGATTTCTTCTGTATGATCCAGTGTTAGCTGAAAATTATCCACAAAATCTCATAAGACTTTTATGAATTTTCCTTAGCAAAACAAGGCTTTTTTTTTTTGTAATCCTTTATGTATCATTCTTTTTATCCCCCAGATGTAGTAAGTGGTCATTCTTTTCCAAAAAATCGTGGTCTATTCCCAAACGGGCATTTTAATCTCTACTATGCTTAAAAGCAATCTATAACTAAATAAAAAATAAAAAATCATGCAACTTGCCTACTATAAATCTCCCTCAGTCTCTTTGACTTAAATATTGCAGTAATGTGTGTAACTGCTTTTGAAATCTCCAGAAAACTTTGCAAATATCTAATAAACTTCTGGTGTTTCTTAAGCACTTATATTTAATCAGTATTTTGCAGATAGGAATGCTAGATGAATCTCTAGCCCCAATCTCAAGAACATCAACACACATCCCTAACCTGCATGTGTGTGGTTCCCCAGATTTTCATGGGGTAATTCCTGCCCATGATGCATGTGCACGCATCTTTATTTCAGGAGTGGAACAGAAATTATTTCCCTATTGTTACTGAACAGAATATAAGCAATTTGGGACTGTAATTCAAGAATCTGTTCTTCTGATTTCAGTAAATTTTGTTATTTGTAAATCTCAGTGCGAAGGATTAAAGCTTTAGTGCAACATACAGATTATTTAAAAACAGACATTTGATTACTATAAACCAAGGCTTAACCGCACCAGGAACTAATAGTTTTTCATAACAGACAATGTGAATAATAGCCAATCCACTTTCCTACAGTTTAATTGGCAATCTATTTTTTCTCTTACTAACTACAGGTAACCACGCCTACCTTCCCACAAAGCATGATGGCAAGTAACAGTTTGTTTTAAATTCTGGGGAGGCAAGCAATTATTAGGGGGAGAGTTTGCAGGAAATGTATTGGTCTTTAACCTTTTTTTTAATTAATTTTGCTACAACATATTCTTTCTGGATAGGTTTTTAGTTCAAAAATTGCTATAATGCTGTGGGGTTTTTTTACCTTTTAGTGTAAACCTACTTGGGTAGTAAGGTAATCTCACCTCTTAACAAAGTATAAACAAATAGGGGAAAAAACACCCAGATTTATACCTGTGATAGGAGAAAAAGTAATGCAATACTGTATGTATACTTACTTTGTATTACTAAGTAATAATATTTTAGTATGTGAGCGCTGGTGTGAAATGATTCCATCTTGGTAACATCTGTCCTGCCAGGCATACATGAGGCCCAGTCTGTAAAACAGAAATTGCATTTTGTAATGTTCCCTTATTTTTTGTTTGACTTGCTCTTTTCTGCAATGCCTTCCAGAGCAGAGATGGATGCTCATTCTGTGAGAAGAATAAAGGCGGCTCTGGAAACTTTGGCTATGCCAAGTACCCTTCTAAGTGATGTTAGAAAAAGGAAGTTATAAGCCTACTGAATTGTGACTCGTTGTCAAGTTCTTGAGGGAAAGATGGTAAAACAAAGGTATTTACTGCTTCTGAGTAAGGTATTTACCTCACCGAAGTAGCGTTTTAAGACCTCTGGCCCTCACTCCCACCATTACTCGTGCTCAGCAGTCCAGAGTTCTTACATTCAACGTTGTCCTACTCTGGTGAAGAGGTATCTGCCTCTCCTCCGAGCCCTGCTGTCTCTGGGAGACTCTCTACTTAAATAACATCGTTTGTGGGGTTCTGTTTTCTGGTCCGTTTTTCTTTTGTTCACGCCAGGCTTTCAAATACTTGTTTTCGGCCTGCAGGGGCGGCCTGGGCGCGGCGGGGGCAAAAGCGAAACACCCTCCCCCCCGCCACCCGCCCGCGGCCTTTGTTCGCGCTCGGGGAGGAAGCGCCCGACAGCGGGGCCGAACCAAACCACGAAGGGCGGGAGGCGACAGACGGGCAGTTCCGTGCGTCCCCCGCCCGCGGGGCTGACTGACGGGCTGACTGACTGCCTGACTGGAAGGGCGTTGCCCGCCTGCGCGCGCGCGGGAGGGGGCCGGGGAGCGCGCACCGTAGCCGCGTCCCTCTCGGCGGGTCCCCGTCGAGGCAGTGAGGCCTCCGGCGCGGCGGAGCCTGCGCTTGCCGTTGGTGCCACCGCCCGGCAGGGCGGTGGGGGTAGGGTGGGGCGGTGCCGGGGGCCGGCGGCGGGGCGGGGAGCCGAGCCGAGCCGGGGTTTCCCGGCCGGGCAGCACGGGCGGGGCGGAGGGGGGAGGTTAACCGCGCCCAGGCTCTCGCTTCCCGATGGCTGCGGGGAGCTGAGCGGGCACCAAGAGCGCGAGGAGGAGTCGAGACCCAGCGACACCCCCCTCCCCCGCGGCTCTCTCCTTCCGACTCGACGCCCCGGCCGGCGCTGCTGCCTCCCCGGGACCAGCCGGGCAGAGCGCGGGCGGCTGCCCTCCTCCGCCCCCCCCTTCCCCTCCCCGGGCCGGCGAGACGCGGGCAGGAGCCGCGGGCGACGGACGTACCGGCCCGGTTAATGAGCAGCGGCCGGAAGGGCAGGTAACCGTCTGAGGGGCGAGAAGGTGGCGGGTGGGGGCGGGGGGATCCGCACAAAAGCCTCGTCGCCCTCCTTTGCACCTTCCCGCCGCCACCCGGCTCGCCCGGCCCCTGGTCCCGACCTGGCCCCACCCTGAGGCCATCTTCCCGCCAGCGGCGGCCCCGGCTCCCCCTCATCCCCGGTTCCTTCTTCCTCTGCGCGGCTGCGCCCGTCCCCCGCTCCCCTCCCCCGCTCTTCCTCCTCGCTGCCGCACTTCTCCTTTCCCTTCGTCCTCCCCTTCCGCCGCTCCCTCGGTTCTCGCGTCGCCAGGGCGCCGGGTTGCCCCCCCCCCGGCCGCGGTGGTGCCCTCCTCCTCGCCCACCCGTTCTTCACGGCCCCCGCAGGACAGAAGGGCGGCTAATGGTTTGTCCACCTCTTAGCATGGCGGGGTTGGAAATAGCCCCCCTCCCCCGCGCTTCCCCACCTCTTCGGTGCTCTAGCTTCCCCTAAAAAAGAAGTGTGTTTGTAGCTGGAGGAGGAGGAGGAGAAAAAAAAGGTGGGGGTGGGACTGATTCTCTTGAAGGCTTTAAGGCGAAAAGGGAGGAGACCTTGGATCTTGCGGGGTTCCATTTTTAATTATAATTAGGCTGTAGTGGTCTCTGTTAGACGGTTTGGGGTGTTTTCTTGTACGCGTTAAGATACAAAAGGCGAGTTTCCCGAGCGATCCAGCCGGCAGAGGGAATATTTGGAGAGAGATTCAAGAAAAAGCTATGGTGTGTCTGCTGTAATGGTGGAAAACTGATTAAGAGGAGACGAGGGTGAGACAAACAGGGTAAGACTGCTTCCAGCAGCCCCCAATCCAGTGAAGGGCTCGCAGATTGGGTTCATGTTGTGTATACCGGGGGAGGGAGGGGTAGAGAAGGTTTTGTTCTCTTTAAAATCAGAACCGAGGATGGATTTAGACTGCATATTTGTTGTTCCCCCATGTATTACGGTGCTGCATATTTTTGTGTGCCCGTAGCAGCAATAACGAAGATCATGGAGGGTGTTTGCTACAATAGAAAAATGGAGTTTTCTCCTCGGAAATGTTGTTAAAAATATTATTTCCATTCCCAGCTTATTATTGAAAGGATTTCAGTGGTTTTTTTTTTAATCCATACAAGGGATATTTAAGGTGTAGCATTTTTAATTCTACAGCTTTGTAGGAAATGAAGAGGTGTAAGGTCTTGTATGTAAATATGAAAGAGACGAGATGTTTTATTTAAAAAAAATAAATCTTGTCCAGAAGAAAATCAGAATGATGTAGAGGTTGTTGTAAGATGTCAATTTATCATTCCTGACGATTAACTGAAATTTTAACGAATGTGATATTTCATTATTCTCCAACAAAGTCAGGGTTGGGATTCGTTATTTTAAATAAGGCATCCTTTCTAGGATGCCAACTGCCACGTTATTATGTATTGTCTCCACAGTAGAAAATAGGAGGAAAGGACTGTAAATGTAAAGCTTAAGTGATTATTGAAACAGCTTTTCAGAATAGTTGGCTCAACTTGGAGAGGTGATTTAAGACTGAAAAATTAAACATTTTGCTGCTGTAAAATATCCGCACCTAATCGTGAGAGATTTATCCCATATTTTAAGCTAATCTGCTAAACATGAGGATGTGAAGCAAGACAAAATGCTGTCGATGTGTATGTGAAATACATGTGAGAAAACGAAGATACTATATTAAGATCTAAATTTGTTCTAAGTGTAATATATTTTTTCCCCTTGCGTGCTTTAGGAGAGGAGAAAGAGAAGGGGTGATAATAGTGTAGTTGTTTTGGTGGCTGCAGATTAGGCAGGGTGTGTGTTTGATTTTCTTTTTGCTGTGAATGAATGGATCTTTCTGTGCCTGGGCCCAATAGCTGCAACAAGATGGCGTTTGCAGCAAGGCAGCTCTCATTTTTCAACTCCTCCTCACCACAGCTTTGCCAAACTAGATCTTATTTCGTAATTGTATTTTAGATTTACTTTCTTGTTCTCTTTGCTTTCTTATTTTTTGGGGTGGAGGTAGGAGGAGCATTTGGAAGATCGTTTCAAGAAATCTGTGGGGGTTTTTTTCTTAATTTTTGTGAGCTTCTCCAGATAGGAACTAGGTGGGAGGAGTAAATAGTTTTATTGAAATGTTCACGTAGGCTCTTACTGGATAAAGGTGTGACATAATTTTCTTTTTTACCTTGCAGTGCCTGCTTAATACCATCAAAATGTTCTTGGCTTTTATTAAGCCTGTTGCTGAAAAACAGTATTTTAAACCTAGAGCGCAGGTATACAAAGACTCTGCTGGGGCTGTGTACTGTTGCTGGTTCTCTACTAGCCAGGTAATATCAGACCCCGTGCAGACAGTTATCTTTCTGTAATACAAAAGAGTCTCCCATCTGTTTCAGAATGGTAACAATTTGTGGAGGCTTTTAAAACTGCTTTTGACCTGGAATTTTTCTCATACTCTAGGTAACTGTTCTTTTTATGGGAAAGAAAAAGAAAGGTTTTGGGGATATTAAAACAGTTCTGTGTCTGTTAAGTATTGTATTTTAAAATGACATTACAAATTTCTCAAGCCTTTTATGTGTGTTTTTTAGTATATTTTAAGTAAAATGGACTTTCAGTTTGTAACTTTTCTGATATTTCACTGTAGTGCTAAGCTTCTTAACTTTGGTAGCCTAAATAAAATAGCTTGGTTAATATTTGATATACTGAACTCAGGCTTAAAATAATACACTACCCAACAAGAAAAATAAGAAATGCTTGTTATGTCTCCTGTATTCAAATGACCTCCAAACCTTTGGTAATATCAACCTTCTTAGCACTGTTTATCTATGACTTAATATATAATCAGTTGTTTGTTAGTTTACTGTAATAGCCCAGCTGTAGTTCATACAAAAGGAAGCTAGGAAGCAGAAGAGCTAATTTGCAGTTGAGGCGTGTGTTCTTTTGGGGTTTTTTTTGGTTTTGGGTTTTTTTAAAAACAAAAAACCCCAACCTGAAATTAGCTGAATGCATTTTACTCCTCCAGTATATCAAGAACAATTTTTTAATCAAGAATACTTGTCCAATAAATTGTTAGTTCCATTATGATGGTACTTTTAATGTGCTATCAAACTTGAAACTAATTGTGCAGTTTTTTTGGTGCTACTACCTTGGCCTTTCAGTGCAGGATCAGAAAGCAGTAGGGTGAAGTGGGATTCTGTATTGAGTAAGATAAATGGCATTTATCTTTGTTTAGTCCTTGCAGTTGCTAGGTTAGTATGTAGCAAGCATCCTACCCCGAAATCTTTGACAACTACATGTAAAGATAGAATTCCACAGTAAATCCTAGCAGAACAGTTTTTAAACCACCTCCATAAAGTTTTGTATAATTAGGAAGTGTGTAGAATTTTGTGTAGCATTATTCTTAATGTCATCCAAGAATAAACACTTTACAGCTATTAAAAATTTTCAACCTAGAACAGTTAAACTAATATACTTAGAATAAGGAAATTCTTCAATTATTACAATTGTTTTCAAGATCCTTTAATCGTAGTAGAAATATATATCTTTTATGTTTGTAGGATGCCTTTTCCTGATATTAAGCAAGATGATGTTGGCTGCAGTGTGTAATAACTTCCTGGTGCTTTGGAGGCTTCAATTTGGTCATGTGGAAAACAACTATAACTGTTTCTTCCTTCGTAGTTACTTAGTTATGATTTCTCAATCAGTGTGAAACAAGATGCCAATTCATATGAAACTTGTGTTGCTTTTGCAGATTCTTGTGATGCCTATTGCTGTAGTTAGGAATGTTAAGGAAGTGTTACATTTAGGTAGTTTTGTAGTTACTGCAATAAAAAATTGGACTTGCTTTCCATGAAACCAGCAATAGATTTGTCTTCTGTATGTCGGGCTCAGCTCATGTTTTAGTCAGTGAATTGGATTAAATTCTTACTGTCCATGGATTTTGGCTCTCAGCATTAGTGGATTGGTAATTGATATTCTCAATTTTAATATCCAGTTTTAGCCATATGGCATACCGTATTGTTTCAAGAATTGCATTTAGCGCTAGTTTGTTACTAGCAAGTTGAAATGAGAAATCATGCGTTGAAGTGGTTGAATTATGCTTAGGTGAGTTGCCTTTGGAGTCTCTAATGCCTATGTTAATGCCAGTATTTTGTGTATTTTTTGTACAGTATTTTACTGGTTATGTTGAGAAAAAAGTCTATAACCTTGAAAGCAACTAGCTCGTGTTAATGAAATGTTTCTTAAGCATGTGATTGAAGATAAAGTGGCATTTTTTTTAAGGGAGTCTCTTGATTGCTTGAAGTTTAGAATCAAAATGAAAAGAATATGTATCCCATTCAAAATGTTTTTTTTTCTCCCCACTGATAATGTTGGAACTAGTATTAGCCAAGGTCGTGATAAAAAACAAAAATACCCCTAAGCCCCTATGTTTCTATTTAACATAGTATCTCAATTTATTATTTCTTCACAGGGTGTCTAGTATGCCGGGGATTTTGTGTGCATGGATTTGTTTTTCACCAAACAGAAATGTATGCAGAATCCATAGATACTTGAGCCAACTGGTAGTTCAGCAGAACATTAAGAGGTTTTTAAAAGCTTTGAGCTGGCTATGAACAGTACCTTTACTTTAGATGCCAAAGTAATCAATGTAAATTACTGTGGAAGGCTTCCTAGTACAAAAATATGGACAGTCCAAAATAGGTTTTGAAGCAGAATACTGCATTTTTATTAAAGCACTAGAAGAATTCTAAGTAGAGAGAAAGGAAATGGTTAGCCTTTGAATAAAAATACACATTTAAAAGTGTTTTTGGGAATATAAAGATCAGATGTTCTTGGCCTGTTTGTTTTTTTGTTTGTGTTTTTTTAACAGCCAACTTTCTGAAATGTGCTCTTTACAGTTAATATATTGTAAGACTATATTCATTTGTATTAAATGTCTGTGTCCATTGCATTTATTAGAGTGGTATAGAATGTGTTATGATTTGTTAGTCTCTTGAAATATAACGAAATATTTCTGCTTGTCTGGAAGACTGCAGTTGGAACCTTGAGTACTAGGAACAGGGGTAATGTTTGCCTTGCCCAGTGAACCCACCTAGAGTAGTGGCATGACAATATTCATGCATGCCATCTGGAAACAGCTAAGATGGTGTTGCTTGCGATGTGCATCTTACGCTCGGTGTTCGTGGGGATGCTGTAATAAGATGCTTGCATGATAATTTGTATATTTAAGCAAAAAAAAAAATTTGGGGACATCATGGAAGTGTAATTTGTAGGGCATCTTGGAAATAATAACTTTAAATTCGGTCCAGGATTTTCAGCACTGTCCTGAACGCTCAGTTGGTTCTCAAAATTTTAAAGTGGTGGAAAATAAGAATCCCATACAAAATGTTACACATTGACCTGGTTATTGTCATTTTAGTTCATTAGTGGCAAAGGAGGGGCGGGCGGGAATGACAGGACACAGGAATAAGTGCTTGAGAAAACAGTTATGAAGCAAGTACTTCAGTTGTTTAGATGTTGCCAGATTTAAGTCTTTTTGAAATCCAATACAAATAACTATAGCAGATTTAAAATAGGAATGCTTTAGAAGATGTTGCAGATGTTCAGAAGACCTGGCTTTGGATTAATGAATAGGTTATCCTCTGTCAGCTATACCATGGTAATTATCCAAGCCTGCACTCTTAAGATAAATGCAAGGTTATTCAAATAGGCATAGCCCTTCTTCATGGGAGACCAAGTTAATCCCAATATCTCAAACTCAGTGTAGGCTGAAAGGGTGCATATAGATGACTGCTGTGGGCCAACTAATGTTGGAAACTTGCTCGAGTCTGAGCCCTGTTTGGCTTGTGGGCAAGTAGGATTTGTAGGTTAGTATCAAGATCTCTGAGGTTTCTTACTGACTTGAATACTCTAGTAGACTTGCTTTAAAATTAGTTTTTCTAAATATTTTTGTCTTAAGAATTGTTGAAAATGAGGTGGTTTTGTCGCTTGTCACAGACTTATGAAGAGAAGAGCTATAGTCATTTTTTATTTGGTGGGACTGAAGGGTTAAAATTTGATCTTCCTGTGCTGTCTCTGTTTTGGAATCCTGATAATGGACAAGTGAAAAGGAGGCTGAAGACCTGAAGAAGGTGATCTGAGGGAGCTTAAAGGAGACAAGGTACAAGGTACCTCTGTAATTGATGTTGGTAAAGATAGGCTAAATCTTCAAATTCTTTTCATAGATAGTATTTAGAACTTGATGAGGGGAAAAATTAGGAGCAGATAATGAAGGGAAAGAGTGATTTGAAAAATCTAGTTGCCATTTTAATGTGAAATGCAGCTTATTTCTGTACGTAGCATGCATGAAAGTGCTTCTTTAAAAATATGTATTTTTATTTGTTTAAGCAGAATTTCAGCCTGTCAAATCACTGCAATTTCTAAAGGTGTTATGTGTAGAAAATAAATACCTTCTATATGTTATAAGAATTAACTGTGTTGTAGATAGCTAAATATTTTTTTTTCTATGTGTTTCTACACTGGTCTGAGAAACAGGAAGGTTTGCCTAAATTTTTTTTTGCCAGTTATGTTTATCATGTTTTTCTCAGATGAGAATATTTTTGATGTCTTCTTGAAAACTGCAGTAATGCCTGCCAGCACTCCCCAAAAAGAAAATATTAATTATCTGTAATTAGATGGATTAGATAATTTTTTGTAGCTTTATGTAATGTAGCTCTATATTAAAAACTATGTAAAGATTTTTGTCACTATTTTCAGCTTGCCTTTTTTTCTTCTTTTTTTTTTTTCCTTCCCCTCTAGCAAAGGGGGGAAAAAAAAGTAAAACCAAAATACTTATCTCTGGAAACTCCTGCATGCTGTCTATCAAAGTAGTTGTGAATATTTTACCAGTTCAGGTATCAGTGGTGATTTTGCTCATCCTTATTAAAAAAATCAAACTCTATTATTTATAGGGGACTAAATAAGAAATTTTGCAAGGCTTTCTCTATATGACTTTCAGAAAGGCAAACACCCACAAAGTTGACATCATTGACAGGAAAGCAATGCCTTACTTCTGTGGCTTTTTTTTTTCTTGTGTTACAGTAGGCTTAATTAATTACAACAGCCGATGCCAGTTATTTTCTTTCTTTGTGAGAAAGAAAGAGTTTCTGCTTACCTATTGCAGGCGAACTCTTAATTCTATACATCTTTATTTTCTTACTGCTTTTCTGGCCGCCTTGCCTATCTTGGGCTAGATTTAGGGAAACACCTTAGAAGTCTCTTCAGTAACGTGTGCTTAGTGTTCATCCTGGCTGTTCAGGATTTATTGAAATCTGTCAATAAATAGAGGCTATCTAAAATTATTTGCAAAACCATGAAGTTATTTGACAAGCTGACTGGCTTTTGTTTTATTTTTGTGAAATGTCAAAACAAATTTCCATCACTATTCTGACAGACGAATTTTTAATTGTGCACTTCAAAATTGCAGTTTAACTTCCATGGAGACTGAAATATACAATATACATGCCCAATATTAATGGTGTATGCTTTACTGTAAGGACTTCCTCATTGGGACATCTGTGGTAACACAGGGTATATTTTGCTAGACTTGTGCTGAGGGTTACCGAGCAGGCTGTTAAGCTTAGGAACGTTTTTGGAGATCATGTGGTATGCTTGTGTCTGTCCAGATGTTGTGCCTTGCAAGCTACTGCCTGTGGTGTTGCTGCCCTTTTGTAATTGGTGGGGAATGTGGCTTTCTTCTAGAATTAGAGAAAATGAACTACTTTGGTATATTCTCTCTTAAAATCGCAACACTTTGTATTCAGTCCAACCGTTTGGATTTTTGGAGGTATTTGAGGGATTTACCGAAACAATTGAGAGAGAGGAGGTGGCTCAAAGCTCCAAGATTAAAAGCATACAGAAGATGGTATTAATGTGCCTTTTTTGTTGATGCAGAGATCTTTAAAGTTATGCTGAGTTGTCTTCAGTAGTGACATTCGTAAGGCCAGGCAGAAATGTTCATTCTGTAACCAGCATTGACCAGAAAACCCCAACCTTATTTCTTACATTGATATGTGCACAATACTGATGTTTTCTGGTAAGATCTTTGTGGCAAAAACTAGTGTAGTAAGTCTGTCTTTGCCATTATGTGAAGTTCTGTTCCATTTAAATTTACTTAAATTGTTGAGCTGATACATCTTGGTAACACCAAGTGGTTCAAGGTATGTGTTGAACATAGCAATGCTCAAATCTCAAAATAAAAAAAAAGTAAACTTATGTTTCAGTATATAAAATACTGTGACTTATAACTGCATAATACAAAACTTAGTGTATGTTTTGTTTCCAGTAAATGAAGTAATAGCACTCAACAAAGCAGGCCTATACACGCTTCAAGATGCTGAGAAGAAATCCGTTGATGGTCCTCTTGGATTTTTCCTGTTTAGTTCCCAAAACTGTTTTCTTCAGATACCCTTACCAATGTGTTTGGAGAGTAGTGGTGGTAATTTTTTCTGTTTGTCTAGAAAAACAAAGTACATGTGGTAGTCTGCTGAAACCTCTGGTACTCAAAATAAGATTATACTGTACTAATTAAAGAGCTCTCTTTTATTGGAACATATGTTTGATATTCCTGTTGCACATTCTTTGTGAAGTGGTAAAATATTGAAGATACACTGCTGTCTGCTTAACAAAGGTATTGTCTCTACAAAGATCAAGAACAGTTCATTTGATGCTTATGGCAATTTAATTGTGTTTCAGGTTACTAAGTCCTGGATTTCACTACAAGTTGTCAGGTGAAGTGCCTGAAAACTTGCTGTAGAAGTTAATATACAGCACTTTAGTTAAAAGACTGTATAATACTTAAAGATGATGAAATGATATTGAACAGGAACAGTTTAACAGATTTCGAATCTTGACAAAGGCGTGTGTATTTAATAGATGCTTGAAAAGTTGGGGAAGTGTGTTTTTCATGTATGGAAACTCAAATATAGAAATGTTGGATGGTAAAGTCAAATTGGTTAGTTCAACTTACTACTTTTATTCTTGTGCCTATACAAATAGGTGACGCTTCAGCATTTCAGGAAATACTTTGATTTGTCCTACAAAAAGATTCGTTGCTGACATATGGGGGAGGCGGAACTTGTGCAGAGCCTGCATTTGAGGCTTTAGTATCTGGGCACAGTAGTTCATAGGTGGGGGTACTTAGGTATCTGATTATTCAAAATCCCTCATTAGCCTTGAATTCAACATACTACAAATTCAGGATATCCAGGATTCAATTATGTAATGATTTCCAAAAGAAAAATGTGTATCCTTATAATCAAATGGAGTACATACCTTGAAGAAAAGGAGAAAACATCGTAAAAACACTATAAACTCAGAAACTTTGAAAACATAATGAAGTTCTTCCAAATATTTTGGAAGTCTTAGGCAAGTCGTTAGATGTGAGAAGATGCCCAGTGATCTTCATGTTTGCTTCTAGTCTGACTCTTCCCTTTAACTCATATTAGAAGATGGAACTCATGCTAAATCACACATTGGAAATTCTGCTTTTTGTTTGCTACTCTGGGGAACAAATAAAAAGCATTTGAACAGCTTTTCTTCAGATAAGATGGGATGTTAAGCTGTATCACCTAGCTAGCAATGGCTACCAGTTTACCTGGATATATACCATGGAGAATTCAAGATTTAATTAATTTGGTTTTGATTTCTCAGTCTAATTTATCCTGTGGTAATTTTTTTGTTCCATATCCTGCTGTCGTGAATTAAACTCAGAAGGGCTCCCTCTGGGGAAGCCAGTTATTGCTGCCCTCTGTCTCAAAAGGTGGCATAGACATCTGCTGTTCAGCAGCTGCCTTGCCAGTTCACAACTTAACATGTTAAGGAAACCAAGATGGGCAAATTAGTTTATTACCATGCACTGTGCTGCAAAACTGTGATAGTTTGAGTTCTAGTTAATGAGCAGCTCAGCTCTTGCAGAAGATGAAGGAACTTACAAAAGCAAGCTGAGGCTGAAGCTGGAGTTGGAAACAATAATTGTGTGTTTTCCCAAGTCAGAATCCTTAATATTCTATGTAAGGTGGCAGTGGCCTGTCAAAGCTCGCTCTCCTTCTGTTTTTACAGGACCAAGTTGATATATTGACTACTGCAGTTAGCGCGCTTCCTGTTTTAAAAAGAAACTCAAACCCACCCTCTCCTCAAAACCCCACAATGTTGCACAACAATAGTGTCCAGGGGCTCCAAATAAACACGAAGTAGTGCTTGTATAAAGGGGGTGTGCAGAGGATAAAGGAAAACGCTGCAGAACCTTAAGAGGTTACAGATTTCACCTAACCTTGCTGGCTGCATTAAACAGACTTTGCTTTTTTGACTTCACTTTGCACATATTTTTTCCCCTAAAATAGATCGAATTGTCTTCTGATGTTTTCAGTTTTGTCTTAGTTAATTCCCATCCTGACTCCTAACCTTAGTAGTACTTTACTTGTTTTTATTTTATTTCCCTCTTTATTTTGATCACCTAACCAGATGCATACTATCTAGAAGAATACAACTGCTACTTAAAGGCTAATGCCAAAAGTTTTAAGAAGGTTAATGCAGTATTATGGAAAGAAGAACGTCTAAGGGTGGAAGCAAGTATTTCCTGTTGTACCTTTGTGCTTTCTGTTGTGAAACTGTCCCTGGGTTGTACTTGAAGTTTACCTTTCCTATCAGCATTAAGCATTGTTGCATTGTCTGTTCCCAAACACCACTTCTCAGTCTAATGGCTTCAGGGTCCCCTGTGTTAAGTCTTCAGTCTGTCAACCTTGCTTTTCTTGTTCCTGTTCTTCTGTACCTTAACTTACTTTGTATCAACGGTGCATATCAAAATACAGCAATTGCTGGGAGAAATCAATGAGCTACTAGAGCGTATAAATCATTGCTATCGAAACTAATGGAATTGCTTGCACGTTGATTAAAGATGGGTTATGTTGACTGCAGGGCTAGAGAAGAAAGTATTGCTCAATGTATTTTGGGTAAAAAGATTAGAGAAGTCATGCAATGTTAATCTTTACTGAGTATTCTTTTATGTACTATATGCGTATAATATGTTTTGTTGATTTTTAAGGGCCACTGAAATACTTTTTCTCTTCAGACTGGTATTGGAAAGCAGTTATTTCATGGTGTAGCTTAACTTCTTTCTAACAGAGCTCTGTTATTTTCTTACTGAAGATCAGTGTGCTGTTTGAACACCTGAATTCTCATTTCAATGGAATACATGTATTCTTTTTATTAATTAGCTGAAGATTGGATAAGATCTTTAGCAGTTGTAAAGGATGAGTATTTTTCTTTTAGATGATCTCCGAGGCTGTTTTGTACTTAACTACCATATTTTTGTTGAGGCAGGATGTGATAGTAGTTATCAAGTCTTGTTCAGCCTGTCTCTAAGATGGGTACCTTTGTTGCTTCTATTGGATTTTTTAATTATGATTATTTGTGTAAAAACTTTGTACCGTAAAGCTTGCTCACTTTCTCAGAGTTGTTCTAAGTCACAGCAAAAAGAGGAAACCATGTTAGTGGAGTACTCTTTCAGGATTTGATCCTAACAATGAAAGGTGTTTTGGGTGGAACTCTTGATCCGTATGATAAAGCACAAGTCAAGTTTGACAGAATATAAATTTATCTTGCTGTTTCTGGAAACATAATGTGGTTTTCATTAGTGAGATCCTTAGTGCAGTGAGATGTGTGAGTATCTCAATTAAAATCTGTGTCTACATGCATGGATAAGGGGGGATGCTTTTCAGAAGCCAAATTGTCCATAAAAGACCACCTTATATCTATAAATGCCTCCCTTAGCTCAGGAATAAGGGTGTGTTGATTTAATTGGTTATTTCTTCTAATTTTAAATGGTTTGATTTTTAAGGATGTAAAAAGTAGTATTGATAAATGTAGCATTCTGAAAGTTAGTTGTATTTTTTAAAAGGGTGTAAATAGGAAGCAGCTGATTCTCCTTTGACTCAGTTGACTCTTTACTAGCTGGCATATGCAGAATGAAATGGATGAATCAGCTTCTGTTGATAAAATAGTTGAGCTGAAATTTATGGAACTGCAAAATACAATAATAGGAATTTTAATTAATTTTTAGTGGTTATGCATGTACATAGTCTTACTGATTTTTTTATTAGTATTTTTCATGTCTACTTTTGCTATTTTTGTTTCTTTTTTTGTATTGTAAATAAGTGAACATTTAGCCCATTTCCTCCTCTAATGTAATAAATATTGTAGTGAAGGTCTTAATGTACTTGCTGATGTCACCGTAGTGGTAATGTCGGAAACAATACGTGATTTTTAACAAGGTTGAGAAGATTGTGCCAACACAGATGTGTTGGCAAACAGAGCTGAGAGAAATATTGTTCAGGCTTTTGGAAAATACTTGTTCTCTCACACTTTAACCCTCAGTCAGTGGCAGTTGATCCACCTAATGGACTTTATTGAAATCTCCAGGATTTTGGTAACAGGAGGTGGTGCGATCACCTACTTCTGTGCCAGGTTTTGCATTTAGCCATTCATTTGCTTGTAAATTCAGTGCAACATGATCCAGTCACATGCTGTGCTCTGTGAATTATTTGGGGAGAGCTTGAGCAGAACATCATGATGATAGGGTAATACATCAATCTTCATGAGGACATCTTGAACATACTTAAATTACAGACAGTGAATTGAAGACCTACTAGAAAATTGGTATACCTAAAAGTGACTTTTAAAAAACAATCTTTGGAAACTTCGTAAGAATTGACAAGAATTATATTTCTTAATAGGATTGCAACTTACTATAGACACGTTCTTAAATTGTGGATTGCAAACTTGTTTTGATACCTGAAAAATGTGTTTCTAATGTTAACTTTTACTAAAAAGAAACAAGTATACATGTTTAGGTGTGTAATGTGTTTTCATTTGCTATGTTATGATTCTGTCACTGATTTGTCACACTGGGATGATGTGTAAACTGGGCCCACACCACCACGCGTCCATTTCTAGCTTCTGGGAGAAAATGTACTATTTATACTTTGCATTCTGAACTGCCCTAAACCTGCCACCTATAGATTCAGCTGATCTAGATGAGATATTACACATTTTCTGAAAAGATAATCCTCATACTGTGGCATTACTTTAGGTCTCCTGAATAAGAAATAATGAATTTCTTGTTTCTGGATGATTTGGGGGGTTTTTTTGCATTATTTTATTCAACTTCTCTGCAAACACGTTGCTGATAACACTTCACGCACCAGGCAACCTTCCTATATCTGACTGATTTGTACGATAGTTTTACCTTTGGTATTTTCCTCTTCTGCCTCCTTAACACTTCTAAATCCAAACTATGAAACTGTTCTCATTGTTAGCAGCTTTCCAGATAGCTCCTGCTCAGCATGGTTTTCTTCCTCTTAAGTAAAGCTCTTAAGCATTCCTGATGCTAAAGGGCTTATGTCAAAAAATGTATTTCCTCAAAAAATGTCAAAAAGTAACTTTAGCGCAATTCTGAGGGGATAACATAATTACTGATTTTAAAAAAAAATAAAAAATTGGAAGGAACAATGATATCTGGACAAATGGCACAAAGCCTAGTTGCTGAATATTGGTGGGCGTGAGAAAGTAACTAAAACCTTTTGGTTTCTAGTAGTTAGTGCAAAGTGGTTTGGTATTTTTTTAGCCTAGTTTTTGTTTCTGCAGCTCATGCACAGTTAGTTATGTGTTACTGAGATGGTGTTTGGATCCAGCAATATTTGGTTACATATTCTTACCTTTGTAGCTACTTCTCTGTTCATGGCAATAACATTATTTCTAAATAAAGAGAAATACAGCGTGTGTCAGTGGTGTTAGCATTGAAGTAGGACTGCGATATCCCTGTTGTGCACGTGCTCTGCCCTGTTTAGGTAACCAGAGATTCTGGTCAGTTTACAAATGAAGTGAAAATGCCAGTGAAAACGGGGGCTTAATGATAAAAGAGTTGAAGGAAGCAATGAAAGATGATAGTTGAAGTAAGAAACAACTGTTCAGTTACTGTAAGGCTCTGCAGATAGAAGCATCTAGTAATAAATGCTTAGTCATTTCTGTGTTGATTAATTAATAGTAATATATTCTTCAGTGCTGCCTGGGTTTTGTTTTTCAGTCTGAAGGGAGATTTCTAGTAGTATGTGACAACAAAATTGCTTGGTTTTGGATAAGGGGATGGTTTATTAAGTGACAATTTTCAGTAACTTATTTTTCTGATAAATGTAGCTAGAAATTTGTGCACAAGCAGGTTCTAAGTTTTCCTGACTCACTGTGGGTTTTGGGGTTTTTTTAATTGTAAGATCAGGAAAGAAGACAGCCCAAACCATCACTGGCCAGTTTGATAAAATTTATGCAGTTTATAGATAGATGTGTTGCTCTTCAGAAGGAGTAATTGCACATAGATAATTTTGAACAAAGGAATAAAACCTAGAGTATTGACTTTTGACATTCTTAATAAATAAAAGTTTGTTGAAAACTGGTACTAAATATCAGTAATTTTTGTTCTTAAAATAAGTTGGCTTCCTATGCCCACCACTTATCAGGAAGTGTTAGAAAGCTCTTAAATGTGAATTTCTTTCAGGGCAAGGCAGAAAAGAGGTGTAGTTAGGAAATCTTTTGATTTGAGTCACTAAAGTAGCAACAGTTACTAATATTTGTGAACTACTTCAAAGATCTCCTAAGACTCCTCTTTTTAAAAAATGTGATTTTAAGCATTTGGCTTTAGGCATCTGTTAACCTTGTAATAATCAGTTCTTTTATTTTTTACGTAAATTCTCTGCTTTACCTAGAATTAAGATTTTATTTTATTTTTTTAATAATGCACATAGCTTGCAGATGCATTTAGAAAGGATTAATGAAGTGACCTGTTACAGTCCAGGTTTTTATGCTTAAATGCATCAGTATGTTTTTTTTTTTTTAAATGTAGGTCATGGGATTAGCATCAGGAAATGTATTTTGGCAACATGGGGATGCTGTCTTCCATGAACACATATTCTTCTGACATATTGAGGAATTTGCACATAGAAGTTAACTTTTTTTGGTGAATTATTCTCATTCTGTAACACTTTTGGAAAAGACAAATGCAGTGTTTCTCTGAGACAGTGATTAAAATTTGGGACTTTGAATGTGAAACTGTCTTATTGAATTCAGGCTTTGCAAGGTTTCCAGATTTGTTAATATCTAGCTTCTCCTCTGAATTTTCTGAAATAAAAGCTTAATTTTTTTATTTTTCTTTTTTTTTTTCTTTTCTGAGTGCTATCAGCCATTTATGGTAGGTGGAGTTTTGGAGGTTTTTTTAGTTTGTGGGATCCTGAAGTGCTAAAACTGCTGTCCTCACTGCTTAATTGAAAGCAGCGTGATGGAAGGCCATGTTGACTGGTCAGAAGCTGTTTCATGTACATCTGTTATGCCTGGATTTACCTGTTATATGTGCAGTTTTGTGTGAATAAGGTTATAGGATGAAGGAATGTAGCCAGGACTTTAGAAGGACTCTAGACTGACCTTTATTCTTTAGCGAGCAATTTTCCTGTGTTCTGTGGAGCTATGAGAATTTTTTTTTTCCTAGTGCAGTCTTCTAGATATGTCAAGCAGGGTAGAAAAATTGCACAAATTTCTTCAGGAGGAAAGCATTTCCAGATTTCTACTACTAGAAGTAGGTGTGGGGGGGTGGGGGTGGGGAAAGACATGTTACTTGTAATCCTAAAGATTGTAGCTCCTAATAGGGCAGCAACTTTATACTGTTAAGTCGTAAATGGAGCTTGAATGTATTTTTCTCAAAATCTTGTGCATGGGAAACAGGTGAAAGATTCTATTTACCAGAACAACTTGTCTTTGGACACAGCACACACAACAAAACTACTTTTTTAGAATCTTGCGTTACTAGGTATTGTGCAGGTTGTATGCACAACATTTCTTAGAGTATTAACATCAGTGACCCTTGTAAAAAGCTGCCTAGTTAAAATGGGACCTGTAATTCAAGAATTGAGCTATATGTAATGATGAAGCATTTGTGAAATCAGTTCATTCCGTTACAGGTGTTTTTAGCTTGCATAATTATTATTTTGTACTTGCACGCTATATTGAAAATGAAAATTTGTTAGCTCTTTAACCAACTAATGTAACTGTTGTATAATGAGAATTAACACTTATTGACCTGATATTCACTTGTTTTGTGTGTATTTCACACTAATATATGGAAAAATGTCTACTGAGCACAATGACTGCTTCAGCTGGAAGCTTGGCAATTCTTCAACACAAGAAGCAGCCAAGACCTCCCACAGAAACAGTCCAGCCGTGCTAGCCTTTGACTACAGAAGTGTTTTCAGCAAGTTTTTGAAGGAGTTGTACAATCTAGCATTGTCTTTACTAACAGGTTTGCAAAGCAGATTACTTTAGTAAAGTATTGCTTGCTCTTCAGAGCTTATTTGCTTGTAAATTATAGATGCAGCAGATTATTTTCAGAAAGAAGACCTTAAATAAAGGAGAAGGAGTTGTATCCATTCACTTGAGCATATTTAGATTTATGAAATTGTAATTATTATTTTATACTTCTATAGGCTGTCCTTCAAAGCTGCTCTCGTAGGAGGTGACAGCAAAGACTAGGCTTTCTGGAATACAAATCTGTACTGAACAAGAAAAGTCTGAACTAGAATTAACTCTTGATATCTGCACATGTATGTGCTCCTCCAAGATGTCCTCCAAGTTTCCAGCTGTCTGATAGAACTGTTTATGTTGATAGTTAGGACCAAGCCATCAAACTGAGGATAAGTTGGCTTTTTTTGTATACAGAATAGTCTTGAAGCATAGCTTTAAATTTCAGACTTCTAATTACTGTTGCCTGGTGGCACAAATAGAATTTCATGTAGTTGGCAGTGATTTGGAAAGGTTTTGTAATCTCTTGGCCATCAAGGTACTGTTTTGTGATAATAATCAGGTATGTAGACTATAAGAAATAATTTTAATAAACTAACTTGCAATTCCCAGTTTCACAGACGTTATCTCTACCATGTAGTTGATACATTATAGTGGTGATAAGTGGTGGGCACCTGAACAGAAGCGTCTGCATGCTAAATTAGTAACTGCCTGCCTACATACAGCTGTCCTTGCTAGGTATAAGATGCATCCCATTCAGAAGGGTGCATGTTGATAAGGAAGATATACTAGAGCAGCAAAGTAACTTCATTTGAAATTGTTATACCTTAATAGTAATATTGATGTTTGCTAGTAGCTTTTGGGGTTTTTTTTTTTTGTTTTGTGGGGGTTTGGGTTTTTTGGGTGTTTTCCCCCCCCAGTGAAATCATCTCTGAGTGCCTTGGGTAAAACAACCTTATGTGCCACTCTTGCAGGAAGATGTGTCATGCAAGAAATTTTTAAGATTCAAATAGTGTAGTGGTCATGGAAACTAGTTTTTACTAGTGTTGGTTGAGATCAGTTTTAAACTATGTTGATAAAGCCAATCAAAATACATGTGCAAGACTGTACACATTGATAAAATCCCCCTCTGAGCCTTCTTCAGGCTGAACATGTCTCTCAGCCTCTCCTCATGAGAGATGTTCCAGTCCTCTAATAATTTTCAAGGCCCTTCGATGCACTTTCCAGTAGCTCAATGTCTGTTTTGTACTGGCATGCCTGGAACTGGACACAGTACTCCAATGTGGCCTTACCAGTGCTGAGTAGAGGGGAAGGATCACCTCCCTTGACCTGTTGGCAATGCTCTTCCCAATGCAGTGCTGGATGCTGTTGGCTGTCTTTGCCACGAGGTAGCGTTCTTGGCTCATGTTCAGCTTGCAGTCAGCCAAGACCCCCAAAACATGAAGCGGTGTGCCTGTCTTGGAGACTGGTTTGGGGTGGGATCCCTCCTGCAGCTGTGCTGGAGGTCTCCCTGCTAAAGAGGAATTGGTGTTGGCTGTGCTCTGTCCATGTCCGTACAGCAGGGGCAGCTGCTTGCGAAGCCTTGTTCCAGGGGTGAGCCAAACCCTGGGTGGGCAAGTGTCTTACGTATGAATTGATGGTGTGTTATAAGAAGCTAGAATGCTTTTGCTGCAGTTCAAATGCTGACCTTGACATCTAGTCAGTGTGTGTGTAAAGCAGTCTTAAGGTGTGCAGGTGGAATTAACATCCAGAATATTTGGGGTTTAAGTCTCTCATTGAATCCATAGGTCAAGAAGAAAAATGTATTTAAGTAGGTAATGGCTTTGGAGAGGGCTAAAGTGAATGCATTTAATCTTCTGAAGAAGTTGCTTGATTTTGGAGGGTTGTTCAGATTTGCAATGATAAAGTAAAATACTTCTAAATGCTTTCCCTAGTCTTCAAAGTCCCTTTTCTTCCCTGCTTTCCCCAACCTCATGAAAAAAGTTGTATTCTCTTTTGCAGAAGAGTCTTCTTCATGTGAAGACTTGTATTCTGGTGGATGTTGGAGTTGAGAAATTTTTAGGCTGGGTTGTCACCTCAGTATAACTACTTCAGTATCTTTAAAGGAAAAAGTATTAGCCTGACAGCAGTTAGCGAGTGCCTGTAGTAGGGAAGCTTTACCCAGAAATGATGATGCTTTTGCCTTCTGGAGTTACTCTATTTAGTCCGAACTGCTGTTGCTTTACTTGGAGCAGGAGGCTGTGCGAACATGGGGACACTGGGTACGCTAACCGTGTGTAGGGCTGGCTGACCTCCAGGTGCTTTGGTATAATGGTTTAACCACTCGAACCATGCTTAAAGTATTCTGTGGTACTTTTTGTTCTCTCCTGCTTTAGAAACCCCAGTTCTTGATGTTGAGAACCTGAAGCTCTCAGCTAAGCAGGGTTACAAGGGCTGATTAAGGGAGAGTGTATGAAGCTTGTTACAATAACTTTTTCTTTGCTGAACCAGTACTGCGGTGCAGTGAATGAGTTGGCCTGTAATTTTCATGTTGCTTTTACCAGGCTACATTTTTGCTAAAAATGGAAGCTTGTGGCGATGCCAATTTTTTTTCCACAAGTAGCTTGTCTACTTCTGCTCTTAAATGAGCTCCGTCTCTAATGTAGAATTGAAAATCTCTGTTACCAGGATTGCATTCTGCAGGCATCACAGGATGCTTTCAGCATACCCAACTGAAAACTTAACCTGGTTTGAAAAATGATCTAAACTTTGCAGAAAAGTTTGCTGTTATGCTTCCTTACTCTTCTTGCAGGCTGGTTAAAGTAGCTTTTTTGTTTTGTTTTTGTTTTTCTTTTTTGCAGAAGGCATATGAAATCTGCAACACCTCTCCTGCATTAATGAGGGTGCAGCACAGGACAATAATGGTGTGTGTTTTGGCCTTTGCTATTGTGTATTCTGTGTGCTATTAGTGTGCCAGCATAATTTGACTTGTTTACATTTCAGGTAATTCTTTCAGAATTTCATTAGCTTTTATTATCTCTACAGCGTGGGCAATTTTTTCTGTCAAGGCTTCTGAAAGTTGAATATAGTTGATCTTTTTTCAGAACTTAAAATGGTCATGTCATGTGTTTGTGTCATTGGCTGGGTGGAGTTTGGCCTCTACGTGTGAGTTACTGTTTTATGTCGAAAAGTGTGTTGTTCTGGCAGTAACAAACGAAACTGCTTACACTGTGATGGTTTCATAATCACAGTATTAAACGGTTCATCTATAAATGAGCTTAGATGAGGATGACCCATATCCTAAGTAGCTTAACCTCCATACCAGACACTGAAGTGGTTTGTAAATTTTCCAGCTAATAGTGAACTGTAAAATCAGAAAGACGCATTACATGTAAGCATTTCAGTTTAAAGTATATAAAGTTGTAGACTGGCTTTCTGATTTAAAATTATTTTGCTTCAGTACATTCTTGCTTTGTGCTTAGAATAATCTTTCACTGTCCTGATGCAGTGGCTTTGAAGATGTACACTCAAGTGTCCATTGACATCACCCGTAGCCCTTGTCTTGCTGTGCGATAGAGACAGATTGCAGATGTTTTGAATGTATAAGTGGTTGTCAATGTTTCAAATCATGGGGTGAACTATAATTATTACTTTGTGCTGCCAGAGGAAAAAATTGTTCTGAAATTCCTTATAAGAATTTTTTCACCTTCCTACAAAGCCAATTTGTATGTTAAATCATTTCAATCTTCCAGACTGCAAGTGTGTGAGTTACTTAATGTGTCAATTTTTACTTTTTTTACTTTTTATTATCTTTAGTGATTAGAAGTTGTAACTCTTCCAGAAGAGTGTTATACTCTCACTTGAACTCATTAGTAGGAGGTTTATGTAACTTCTTTTCATAAAATAGATATCATGATATTTAACTGTGTTTAGAAAGCAAGCATACCTCAGGAACAGTATTGAGCCGAAATAATTTCAATACTTTGAAAATGTAAATTCTTTGGGGGGGCACTTTGTAGTGCAGTGGAAATTACAGTCTTGTATGAGTGAGACAATGTTTTGTTACAATCCTGAGCTCTCTAGTAGTATGGACTTCTGCTTTGCTAGGGAAGGAGAATTAATGATCTGAGGATTGCAAGAGTCTTCTTGGATAAAGAATGTTAAAAGCTTCTTGACACGAACAAGTCTTTCGGTTATGTTAGTATTATTAAAACAATGCCCATTTCCTTCATGAAGACAAGCTGGCTGTTTAAGACAGCAAACAAAAACTAGTCTGCTTTAATAGTATTTTTTAATTTCTACTAGATTTGTTAAGAAATTGGTGTTATTTCTTGATAATTGTACTAATTCTGTTTTGTTTTTTTTTTCCAGAATTTACATGTTTGACAGCAGAAGTTGGCTTTCTACTGTAGTGAGAGAAAATGTAAGTAGACAAATAAGATAATTTCTTTTTTCTAGTGCTTGAGAAACTCATACTATCTTTTAAAAAGAGGCTAACTTCAGGTTTTTAGCTATTAATCCGTGCAAGCCTGAAGTACCTGTTTTTACTT